>NC_092168.1:39526049-39611049 GCF_045791955.1 Oncorhynchus clarkii lewisi | reverse complement strand
GAGAGAGACAGGGGGAGAGAGACAGACAGTGGGAGAGAGAGACAGGGGGAGAGAGAGAGACAGGGGGAGAGAGAGACAGGGGGAGAGAGAGAGAGAGACAGGGGGAGAGAGAGAGACAGGGGGAGAGAGAGAGACAGGGGGAGAGAGACAGACAGGGGGAGAGAGAGAGACAGGGGGAGAGAGAGGGGGGGGGAGAGACAGATAAAGAGGGAGCTACAGGAAAGAAAGGCAGGAGGAGAGGATATGAAATAGATAAAGAAGCAAGCAAGCATCTCTGTGTAAAGGAAGCAAGCATCTCTGTGTGAAGGAAGCAAGCATCTCTGTGTGAAGGACGCAAGCATCTCTGTGTAAAGGAAGCAAGCATCTCTGTGTGAAGGAAGCAAGCATCTCTGTGTGAAGGACGCAAGCATCTCTGTGTGAAGGAAGCAAGCATCTCTGTGTGAAGGAAGCAAGCATCTCTGTGTGAAGGACGCAAGCATCTCTGTGTGAAGGAAGCAAGCATCTCTGTGTGAAGGACGCAAGCATCTCTGTGTGAAGGAAGCAAGCATCTCTGTGTGAAGGAAGCAAGCATCTCTGTGTGAAGGAAGCAAGCATCTCTTCCTGGCCGTGGGACAGGGAGGACTATGGAGCACAGAGTGACTCATATACTGACCCAAATAGAGGAGCAGGCCACAGCACCGTCCCTTAATGTTGAGTCATTCAGCAGACACTCTTATCCAGAGCATTTATGGTTAAGTGCCTTGCTTAAAGGCACAAACAGATTTTTCCACCTAGTCGGCTCGGGGAATCAAACCAGCAACCTTCTGGTTACTTGCTCAACGCTCTTAACTGCTAGGCTACCTGCCTTCATCCACACTTCATCTCTATATCCACTCCTTATCGCTCTAACCCACCATCCCTTCACCGCTACACAGTATTTTATATCATAAAAGAAAACAGAAAAAACAGGAGGAAACAGAAACAGGGATTATTATCCCTCCCTAAAAATAGAACAGAAACTAGAATAAACTAGAATATGATAGACTAGACTAGACTATAATAGACTAGACTAGACTAGACTAGAATATAATAGACTAGACTAGACTATAATAGACTAGACTAGACTAGAATATAATAGACTAGACTAGACTATAATAGACTAGACTAGACTAGACTAGAATATGATAGACTAGACTAGACTATAATAGACTAGACTAGACTATAATAGACTAGACTAGAATATAATAGACTAGACTAGACTAGACTATAATAGACTAGACTAGACTATAATAGACTAGACTATAATAGACTAGACTAGAATATAATAGACTAGACTAGACTATAATAGACTAGACTAGACTAGAATATAATAGACTAGACTAGACTAGAATATAATAGACTAGACTAGACTATAATAGACTAGACTATAATAGACTAGACTAGACTAGAATATAATAGACTAGACTATAATAGACTAGACTAGACTAGAATATAATAGACTAGACTAGACTAGAATATAATAGACTAGACTATAATAGACTAGACTAGACTAGAATATAATAGACTAGACTAGACTAGAATATAATAGACTAGACTAGACTATAATAGACTAGACTATAATAGACTAGACTAGAATATAAGAGACTAGACTAGAATATAATAGACTAGACAAGACTAGACTAGAACATAAGAGACTAGACTAGACTAGAATATAATAGACTAGACTAGACTAGAATATAATAGACTAGACTAGACTATAATATAATAGACTAGACTAGAATATAATATAATAGACTAGACTAGAATATAATAGACTAGACTAGACAAGAATATAATAGACTAGACTAGACTATAATATAATAGACTAGAATAGACTAGAATATAATAGACTAGACTAGAACAATAATAGACTAGACTAGACTATAATATAATAGACTAGAATAGACTAGAATATAATAGACTAGACTAGAATATAATAGACTAGAATAGACTAGAATATAATAGACTAGACTAGAATATAATATAATAGACTAGACTAGAATATAATAGACTAGACTAGAATATAATAGACTAGACTAGACTAGAATATAATAGACTAGACTAGACTAGAATATAATAGACTAGACTAGACTAGAATATAATAGACTAGACTAGAATATAATAGACTAGACTAGACTAGAAAATAATAGACTAGACTAAAATATAATAGACTAGACTAAAATATAATAGACTAGACTAAAATAGACTAGACTAGAATAAAATATAATAGACTAGACTAAAATAGACTAGACTAGACTAGAATAGGCTAGAAGAGAATGGACTATAATATAATAGACTAGACTAAAATGGACTAGACTAGAATATGCTAGATAAGAATAGACTAGAATTGACTAGAATAGAATAGACTTGAATAGAATAGACTAGACTAAATTAGACTAGACTAGAATAGGCTAGAAGAGAATAGACTAGACAAGAATAGGCTAGAAGAGAATATAATAGAATAGGCTAGAATAGACTAGAATAGACTAGACTAGAATAAGCTAGAAAAGAATAGACTAGAATTGACTATAATAGGCTAGAAGAGAATATAATAGAATAGACTAGAAGAGAATAGACTAGACTTGAGTATACTATACTAGAATAGACTAGAATATAATAGAATAGACTAGAAGAGAATAGACTAGAAGACAATAGACTTGAATATGCTAGAATAGAATAGACTAGAATATAATATAATAGACTAGAATAGAATAGACTAGAAGAGAATAGACTAGAATAGACTAGAATAGACTAGAAGAGAATATACTAGAATATGCTAGAATAGAATAGACTAGAATATAATATAATAGACTAGAATAGAATAGACTAGAAAAGAATAAACTAGAATAGACTAGAAGAGAATAGACTAGAATATGCTAGAATAGAATAGACTAGAATAGAATAGACTAGAATAGACTAGAAAAGACAAGGAAGGATGTGTTTCTATTACGTGTTGAGGAACAGGGTCACTTTGATTCTTGTTGGAGGGGACAGTAATATGTTGTCTGTTTGTTGAGAAGGCTTCCTGGGGGTTATTCAATGTCTTCTCTGTGATATTCAGCACTAGACAGCGCTAAATAACCCTGAAGGAAGGAAGGAAGGACACACACACACACCTCCCCCTGTGTCCCTATAACTGTTCCATACCCTTGCTATGTGACTCTGCTGTTGTGTAATCTAATCAGAGCTCAATAGCTCAGCTCAGTCTCTTCCTGTACTGCAGAGATAGCACAGCACCATCTGTAGCTACCACAGATGTTCAGGAGGAGAGGGGGAGGAGAGGAGGAGAGGGGAGGAGAGGGAGTGGAGGAATAGGGGGAGAAGAGGAGGAGAGGGGAGGAGAGGATAGGAGGGGGAGGAAATGAAAGGAGGAAGAGGGGGAGGAGAGGAAGGGAGGGGGAACAGGGGGAGGAGAGGTGGAGGAGAAGAGCAGAGGGGTAGGGGAGGAGGAAGAGTGGGAGAAGAGGAGGCAGGGAGGAGAGGAGGAGAGGAGGAAGAGGGGGAGGAGAGGAGGAGAGGAGGAAGAGGGGGAGGAGAGGAGGAGAGGGGGAAGAGGAGGGGTAGAGGAGAGGGGGAGGAGATAATGAGAGGGGGAGAGGAGGAGAGGAGGAAGAGGGGGATGAGGAATGGTAGAGTAGAGGGGGAGGAGAGAAGGAGAAGGGAGGAAAGGAGGAAGAGGGGGAAGAGGAGGGGTAGAGGAGATGGGGAGTAGAGAATGAGAGGGGGGAGAGGAAGAGAGGAAGAAGAGGAGGAAGCGTACAGGAAGAGGTGAGGAGAGAATCTTGTCTACTGTTTCGTCTCCTGTTCCCTGTTCAGAAGAGGGGTTGGGGTTTGTGTGTGTTTGGTGTGTATGTGTTTGGTGTGTGTTTGATGTGTGTGTGTGTGTTTGGAGTGTATGTGCTTTTGTTGTATATGTGACCATGTGTGTGCACAGGATCACTTTTTATTGGGGGGTGGGGTGGGGGGGGTTCTAGTGTACTCGACCCCTCAACTTGATCCCGTTCTCTTCAGTCACACCTCTGGACGGGTGCTAATGTGCCCTGTGTGGGATGGAGGTCCCTGAGCATGTTGCCTAATGGCCATCTGTCTTTCTGTCCGTCTGGCTGTCTAGCTGGCTAGTCCTGGAACATTGATTAGGCTGCATGGCCATCACATCCCTCCCTCCCTCACTCCCTCACTCACTCACTCACTCAGTCAGTCAGTCAGTCAGAGAACAGGGTGTACAGCATGTCTATATCATTAACTGATTAGCTTGTACAGAAGGTTGCACAGTTAGTGGTTATAGCCATGATTGTCTAATAGGTTGTAAGGTTTGTAGTAATGGACAGTAAATGGTTTTGGTACACACTAAAAACAAATGGTTCTATATACAACCAAATAACGGTTATTTGGCTTATAACCTTAGCAGAACTCGTTCTGGTGCTATATAGAAACTTTTTTTGATGGTTCTATAAAAAAAACTACTTACAATGTTCTAAATGGAACCTGTATAGTGCTATAAAGAACCCTTTCCTAAGGTTCTTTCAAGAACCATTCAAAAAAAGGTTCTATATAGCACCAAAAAAGCTTCCGTTATGGTTACAACCCTTTTTGGGGCTATATAGAACCTTTTTTTTATGGTTCTTTATAGATCCTTTAATGGACCATGGTTCTATAAAGAACCTTTCTCAATCTCAAAGGTTCTTTATAGATACTTTTGCATAACCATACAGGATTTTATAATCTGGATAGACATATTATGTTGTTACATCTCCTCAGGTGTTATTATTGTGCTAATTGACAAGTTGAATCAGGTGTTATTATTGTGTTAATTGCCAAGTTGAATCAGGTGTTATTGTTGTGTTAATTGACAAGTTGAATCAGGTGTTATTATTGTGTTAATTGACAAGTTGAATCAGGTGTTATTATTGTGTTAATTGACAAGTTGAATCAGGTGTTATTATTGTGTTAATTGACAAGTTGAATCAGGTGTTATTATTGTGCTAATTGACAAGTTGAATCAGGTGTTATTATTGTGTTAATTGACAAGTTGAATCAGGTGTTAGCTCTGGAACATCTGGGGGTCGCTGAGGAGAGAATTGAGAACCACTAACTCAAATGACACTGTAACGTCGGGAAGTCGGGAAGCAAGTTCAGGAAGTGTTTTAATAAAATAAACGTAACGTAATACAAAACAAGAACCTCTAACAGCACAAAGACAAGAAACAGAAACAATGACGCCTGGGGAAGGAACCGAAGGGAGTGACATATATAGGGCAGGTAATCAGGGAAGTGATGGAGTCCAGGTGAGTCTGAGGACGTGCAGGTGCGCGTAACGATGGTGACAGGTGTGCGTAACGATGGTGACAGGTGCGCGTAATGATGGTGACAGGTGTGCGTAACGATGGTGACAGGTGTGCGTAACGATGGTGACAGGTGCGCGTAACGATGGTGACAGGTGTGCGTAACGATGGTGACAGGTGCGCGTAACGATGGTGACAGGTGTGCGTAACGATGGTGACAGGTGTGCGTAACGATGGTGACAGGTGTGCGTAACGATGGTGACAGGTGTGCGTAACGATGGTGACAGGTGTGCGTAAAGATGGTGACAGGTGTGCGTAACGATGGTGACAGGTGTGCGTAACGATGGTGACAGGTGTGCGTAAAGATGGTGACAGGTGTGCGTAATGATGGTGACAGGTGTGCGTAACGATGGTGACAGGTGTGCGTAACGATGGTGACAGGTGTGCGTAATGATGGTGACATTTCCCCCTCTCCCTCCTCCCTCCTCCTTTTCCCCTCTCCCTCCTCTTTCCTCCTTTCTCCCTCTCCTCCCTCCTCCTCATAGAGCGGGAAGGAGATGAACACAAGAGAGAGTGAGATAGAGAGAAGCGAGGACAGAGACAGATAGAGAGAGTGAGATAGAGAGAAGCAAGGACAGAGACAGATAGAGAGAGTGAGATAGAGAGAAGCAAGGACAGAGACAGATAGAGAGAGAGAGATAGAGAGAAGCAAGGACAGAGACAGATAGAGATAGAGAGATAGAGAGAAGCAAGGACAGAGACAGATAGAGAGAGTGAGATAGAGAGAAGCAAGGAGAGAGACAGATAGAGAGAGTGAGATAGAGAGAAGCAAGGACAGAGACAGATAGAGAGAGTGAGATAGAGAGAAGCAAGGAGAGAGACAGATAGAGAGAGTGAGATAGAGAGAAGCAAGGACAGAGACAGATAGAGAGAGTGAGATAGAGAGAAGCAAGGACAGAGACAGATAGAGATAGAGAGATAGAGAGAAGCAAGGACAGAGACAGATAGAGAGAGTGAGATAGAGAGAAGCAAGGACAGAGACAGATAGAGAGAGTGAGATAGAGAGAAGCAAGGACAGAGACAGATAGAGAGAGTGAGATAGAGAGAAGCAAGGACAGAGACAGATAGAGAGACGGAGAGAGAGAGAGCCTGGGGCTGTCCGGCAGAGAGAGAGAGCCTGGGGCTGTCCGACAGAAAGAGAGAGAGAGAGCCTGGGGCTGTCTTACAGAGAGAGAGAGAGAGAGAGAGAGAGAGAGAGAGAGAGAGAGAGAGAGAGAGAGAGAGAGAGAGAGAGAGAGAGAGAGAGAGAGAGAGAGAGAGAGCCAGGGGCTGTCTTACAGAGAGAGAGAGAGAGAGAGAGAGAGAGAGAGCCCTGAGTTGTCTAACAGAGAGAGAGAGGGAGAGAGAGACAAACCTCGCTCCGTAACAGATACCATTTCCGTTTCGCCCTCCGGGGCTCAAGAGAAACCATGTTACCAAAAGACAAGGCACGCACACACACACCCAGAGACACACACACACACACACACACACACCGTTCCCTCTCACCCAGCTCCACCACAACACAGTAGTAGACCCAACCATTCTTTATACCATCCATCATTATAAGTTGTGCAATTTGTTTGAGTCCCCTGCTATCTTTCTCAACACTTCTTGTCATCCACCAAATGTTGAATCTTCACTCAGTCCTGACGTTCTACGATCAGTGAGACAAGTTATCTAGAATTTAGAATTGTGACCAGCTATAAGCTCTCTAAGAGACACTTTACGATATGTCTGTGAGCTCTCTCTCTCTCTCTCTCTCTCTCTCTGTGTTCTGTTCTGTTCTGTTCAATTCAATTCAATGGTCTTTATTGGCATGGGACACATATGTCTACATTGCCAAAGCAAGTTAAATAGATAATAAACAAAAGTGAACAAACAATCAAAAATATTCTAAAGGAATAGAGACATTTCAAGGTCATATTACAGTTTTTTCCAATTGCTTATTACACAAAAAATATTTTCATGTCACACAATTTTTGAAACCTCTCACTCAGTGCAAAACTACACACCAAATATCCAAAACCATAAGCTATTTCTCAGCCTTTGACTCAGTTGTCAATTGCATAAAACACTTTTTTCAAAACACTACACACAATTATCTACCTAAAACACAATCTAACAGTCTTTCCTTTTCCAAACACAACCAATCAAAATGCTACTTATTCACCAGGTCACACACACACTCCTCACATGTGCAAACACTAATAGCTTAACTGATCACTAACCAATCACTGCTTTACTGTAGTATAGGCCTATAAATAGGTCAAAGGTCAGATTACCTGTTTTGAACAATGGATGCCAACAATGGACAGAGAGCAAGAGGAGTAGGATGTAGAGGAAGAGGAAGAAGAGGGCAAAGAAGAGAAAGGAAGGAGAGCCATCTATGATGAGATTAGGGCAACACTTGTTGATCATGTGATCAACCACGGTTTGACCATGAGAGAGGCTGGACTGAGAGTCCAACTCAACTTGAGTCGATTTACAGTGGTGTCCATAATTCGAACCTTCAGAAATGAGAACAGGTATGCAACTATCTACTGACTATTTTAGCATTACAGTAATGTACTGTAAAATACGTACGACTGCATAGTATTGCTTAAACATTTGTAACTCTAAGCCATCCATTTACTGCACTGCATTGAATGAATGAGGTTGGTTATCATGCTGTACTACATTTTTTTGTACATTGTTTACAGTTCCTATGCTGAACACATACTGTGTTTGAATTCTGTACAGAGTGGAAAGGCAAAGACATCATGGAGGACGAGGACGCTTGTTTACAGATGTACAAGACACTGCAATTATAAATATGGTTTTGGCCAACAATGCAATTAGGATTCGAGAGATAAGAGAGCATATCTTGAATAATGACACCATATTTAACAACATCAATGCTGTAAGCCTGTCAACCATACAACGCATCCTCCAACGGCACCGAGTGACGATAAAACAACTTTACAAAGTGCCATTTGAGAGAAACTCTGACAGAGTCAAGAATATGCAACATGACTTTGTAGAGGTATGTATGCAACACTACTTCCAGTACTTCAGACATACCATATTTACTCATCTGTATATCCTTTTGTCTGTTACAGAGAGTATTGGAGCTGGATGCCCATGTAATTCACCATGAATTTATTTAGGTGGATGAGGATGACTTCAACCTCATCAAAACCAGGCGCCGGGGAAGAAATGTAATAGGACAGAGGGCAATTACCAATGTCCCTGGACAGCGTGGGGGTAATATAACTATGTGTGCTGCTATCACTCAAAACGGGGTCCTCCATCACAATGCCACACTGGGTCCGTACAACACCGGCCATATGCTCACTTTTCTGGATGCAATTTACACAATGCTTGTCCCTGATCCAGATCAGGAGCCTGCTAGATTTGTGGTTTTATGGGACAATGTTAGTTTTCACCGGGCTGTTCTGGTCCAAAACTGGTTTGACACCCATCCACAATTTGTAGTTTTGTACCTACCCCCATATTCACCTTTTCTAAATCCCATAGAGGAATTCTTCTCAGCCTGGCGCTGGAAAGTGTATGATCGCAAACCCTATACCCGCATGCCGCTTCTCCAGGCAATAGAGTACGCATGTGGGGACATAGAGGCTGCCTCTGTCCAAGGTTGGAAACGCCATGCTAGGAGATACTTCCCTCCATGTGGGGACATAGAGGTTACCTCTGTCCAAGGTTGGAAACGCCATGCTAGGAGATACTTCCCTCCATGTGGGGACATAGAGGTTGCCTCTGTCCAAGGTTGGATACGTCATGCTAGGAGATACTTCCCTCCATGTGGGGACATAGAGGTTGCCTCTGTCCAAGGTTGGAAACGCCATGCTAGGAGATACTTCCCTCCATGTGGGGACATAGAGGTTGCCGCTGTCCAAGGTTGGATACACCATGCTAGGAGATACTTCCCTCCATGTGGGGACATAGAGGTTGCCTCTGTCCAAGGTTGGAAACGCCACGCTAGGAGATACTTCCCTCCATGTGGGGACATAGAGGTTGCCTCTGTCCAAGGTTGGAAATGCCATGCTAGGAGATACTTCCCTCCATGTGGGGACATAGAGGTTGCCTCTGTCCAAGGTTGGAAACGCCATGCTAGGAGATACTTCCCTCCATGTGGGGACATAGAGGTTGTCTCTGTCCAAGGTTGGATACACCATGCTAGGAGATACTTCCCTCCATGTGGGGACATAGAGGTTGTCTCTGTCCAAGGTTGGAAACGCCACGCTAGGAGATACTTCCCTCCATGTGGGGACATAGAGGTTGCCTCTGTCCAAGGTTGGAAACGCCACGCTAGGAGATACTTCCCTCCATGTGGGGACATAGAGATGCCTCTGTCCAAGGTTGGATACGCCATGCTAGGAGATACTTCCCTCCATGTGGGGACATAGAGGTTGTCTCTGTCCAAGGTTGGAAACGCCATGCTAGGAGATACTTCCCTCGATGTTTGGCAAGAGAAAACGTAGCTTGTGATGTGGAGTATTGTGGCCAGACCCAGGCCAGACCCAGGCCGGAGAAGAGATGAAGCGTAGCTTAGCACTGGTGACTCTGGTGGCCTCTTTCAATAGAAAGGCTATACTCACTGAATTTTGGGTCAGTCACAGTGGTCAGGTATTCTGCCACTGTGTACTCTCTGTTTACATTCTAGTTTGCTCAGTTTTTTTGTTAATTCTTTCTGATGTGTCAAGAAACAATCTTTTTGTTTTGTCATGATTTGGTTGGGTCTAATTATGTATCCTTTCCTGGGGCTCTGTGGGGTGGGGTGTGTTTGTGTTTGTGAACAGAGCCCCAGGACCAGCTTGCTTAGGGGACCCCTCTCCAGGTTCATCTCTCTGTAGGTGATGGCTTTGTTATGGAAGGTTTGTGAATAACTCCCTTTCAGGTGGTTATAGAATTTAACAGATATTTTCTGGATTTTGATAATTAGGTATCTGCCTAATTCTGCTGTGCATGCAATATTTAGTGTTTTCCGTTGTACACAGATAATATTTTTGCAGGGTCTGAATTTGGTGTTTGTCCCATTTTGTGAATTCTTGGCTGGTGAGCAGATCCCAGACCTCTCAACCATAAAGGGCAATGGGTTCCATAACTGATTAAAATATTTCTTGCCAGATCATAATTGGTATGTCGAATTTTATGTTCCTTTTGATGACATAGAACGCCCTTCTTGCTTTGTCTCTCAGATCGCAACTTTGTGGAAGTTACCTGTGGCGCTGATGTTTAGGCCAGGTATGTATAGTTTTTTGTGTGCTCTAGGGCAATGATGTCTAGATGGAATTTGTATTTGGGGTCTTTGGAACACCATTATTTTGGTCTTACTGAGATTTACTGTCAGGGCCCAGGTCTGTCAGGGCCCAGGTCTGTCAGGGCCCAGGTCTGTCAGGGCCCAGGTCTGTCAGGGCCCAGGTCTGACAGAATCTGTGCAGAATATCTAGGTGCTGCTGTAGGCCCTCCTTGGTTGGTGACAGAAGCACCAGATCATCAGCAAACAGTAGACATTTGACTTCAGATTCTAGTAGGGTGAGGCAGGGTGCTGCAGACTGTTCTAGTACCCTCGACAATTCTTCAATATATATGTTGAAGAGGGTGAGGCTCGAGCTGCATCCCTGTCTCACCCCACGACCCGTGTAAAGAAATGTGTGTGTTTTTTGCCAATTTTAACTGCACACTTGTTGTTTGTGTACATGGATTTTATAATGTCGGATGTTTTTCCCCCAACACCACTTTCCAACAATTTCTATAATAGACCCTCATGCCAAATTGAGTCTAAAGCTTTTTTGAAATCAACAAAGCATGAGAAGACTTTGCCTTTGGTTTGTTTGTTTGTCAATTAGGGTGTGCAGGATGGATACGTGGTCTGTTGTACAGTAATTTGGTAAAAAGCCAATCAGACATTTGCTTAGTAAATTGTTATTCATTGAGTAAATGTACGATTCTGCTGTTAATGACAATGCAGACGATTTTCCCCAGGTTGCTGTTGACGCATATTCCACGGTAGTTATTGGGTGTCAATTTTGCCTCCAGTTTAAGTCTCTCTCTCTCTCTCCCCCCCCTCTCTCTCTCTCCCCCTCTCTCTCTCCCCCTCTCTCTCTCCCCTAGTACATGCTTGTTGAGTACTCCCCCCCCCCCCCCCCCCCCAAAAAAAACTGTCCCGCATCTCGGCTTCCCTGGGGGCATACAGAGAAAGAGATCTTAGAAGCGCTCCCCACTTCCCGAAAGCAATTTAGGGACGGCACGATTAAGGGTATCCAATCACACGGGGCATGCTTGCCCGAGGACGGCGAGAGGGAACTGGAGTGGTTGGGGAGAAAAGCCTAATCCACACAGAGGGCGATGTGAACGGAGGTAAAAGATACACTCGCACACATGCACACTCCTGTGAGAGGTAAAAGATACACGCGCACACATGCACACTCCTGTGAGAGGTAAAAGATACACGCACACACATGCACACTCCTGTGAGAGGTAAAAGATACACGCACATGCACACTCCTGTGAGAGGTAAAAGATACACACACATGCACACTCCTGTGAGAGGTAAAAGATACACACACATGCACACTCCTGTGAGAGGTAAAAGATACATGCACATGCACACTCCTGTGAGAGGTAAAAGATACATGCACACACACATGCACACTCCTGTGAGAGGTAAAAGATACATGCACACACACATGCACACTCCTGTGAGAGGTAAAAGATACACACACATGCACACTCCTGTGAGAGGTAAAAGATACATGCACATGCACACTCCTGTGAGAGGTAAAAGAAACATGCACACACACATGCACACTCCTGTGAGAGGTAAAAGATACATGCACACACACATGCACACTCCTGTGAGAGGTAAAAGATACATGCACACACACATGCACACTCCTGTGAGAGGTAAAAGATACACACACATGCACACTCCTGTGAGAGGTAAAATATACATGCACACACACATGCACACTCCTGTGAGAGGTAAAAGAAGCCCTGGAGTCTTGAATCTACAGCTCTACATTCTATCTTCACTCAGTCACTCTGCTATCTGGTGTGTTTAAAGACACTCTATCTGCTGTGACCTCAGACACTCTGCATCTGGTGTGACCTCAGACACTCTGCTATCTGCTGTGACCTCAGACACTCTGCTATCTGCTGTGACCTCAGACACTCTGCTATCTGCTGTGACCTCAGACACTCTGCTATCTGCTGTGACCTCAGACACTCTGCTATCTGCTGTGACCTCAGACACTCTGCTATCTGCTGTGACCTCAGACACTCTGCTATCTGCTGTGACTATCTCAGCTGTGACACTCTGCTATCTGCTGTGACCTCAGACACTCTGCTATCTGCTGTGACCTCAGACACTCTGCTATCTGCTGTGACCTCAGACACTCTGCTATCTGCTGTGACCTCAGACACTCTGCTATCTGCTGTGACCTCAGACACTCTGCTATCTGCTATGACCTCAGACACTCTGCTATCTGGTGTGTTTAAAGACACTCTATCTGCTGTGACCTCAGACACTCTGCTATCTGGTGTGTTTAAAGACACTCTGCTATCTGCTGTGACCTCAGACACTGCTATCTGCTGTGACCTCAGACACTCTGCTATCTGCTGTGACCTCAGACACTCTGCTATCTGCTGTGACCTCAGACACTCTGCTATCTGCTGTGACCTCAGACACTCTGCTATCTGCTGTGACCTCAGACACTCTGCTATCTGCTGTGACCTCAGACACTCTGCTATCTGCTGTGACCTCAGACACTCTGCTATCTGCTGTGACCTCAGACACTCTGCTATCTGCTGTGACCTCAGACACTCTGCTATCTGCTGTGACCTCAGACACTCTGCTATCTGCTGTGACCTCAGACACTCTGCTATCTGCTGTGACCTCAGACACTCTGCTATCTGCTGTGACCTCAGACACTCTGCTATCTGCTGTGACCTCAGACACTCTGCTATCTGCTGTGACCTCAGACACTCTGCTATCTGCTGTGACCTCAGACACTCTGCTATCTGATGTGACCTCAGACACTCTGCTATCTGCTGTGACCTCAGACACTCTGCTATCTGCTGTGACCTCAGACACTCTGCTATCTGCTGTGACCTCAGACACTCTGCTATCTGCTGTGACCTCAGACACTCTGCTATCTGCTGTGACCTCAGACACTCTGCTATCTGCTGTGACCTCAGACACTCTGCTATCTGCTGTGACCTCAGACACTCTGCTATCTGCTTTGAATGCAGACACTCAAGCTGCAGCCCACCTCCGCCCCACGGCCACAATACAGATACTTCCCAAATGGAACCCTTTTCCCTACATAGTTCACTAGTGCACTTAGTGAGTAAAGAGTGATTCTTTTTTTCCTGGAGGAGCCTGGACCAAGCCAGGCACTCTGGACCAAGCCAGGCACTCTGGACCAGGCCAGGCTCCTCCAGGAAAAAAAGAATCACTCTCTACTCACTGATTGAAGATCACTCCTCACACTATACTGCACATTAGTAGTGAATTAGCATTTCGCATTTTGATGAGGCCGTGCTGTTTATGCCACTGTTGGCTATCTGGTGTAGCTGGTGTACAGCTAACAGGTCGATATAGCAGGAAAGGTTGATTTAGTCTAAGTCAGTATTTGTGTTTTGAAGAAATGAGTCGTCCGTTGAACCATGTCACAGCTAGTGCCTTTGGACAGGCTAACGGGGTGACAGCAGGGTGACAGGGAAGTGGAGGGGTCAGTGAATCCTGTCTGATTCTTGGAGGTGAGATAGGCCTTCTTTCCTTTTCTGGTTGCTGATCTCCCTATCCACTGGCTGTAGCAGCATCGGGAACAGATAATCAATGACCCATCAGCATGACTCAGCTCCCAGGCCTTAGTAACATCTCTGACTCTCTTCTCCGTCCACCTAGTCTCTCTGTCTACCCTCCTCCATCCTTCCACCCTCACCTCCATCTGCCATCCTTCTCCTGTGTCCCCTCTCCTCCCTCCACCCCTCAAATCAAATTGTATTGGTCACACACACATGGTTAGCAGATGATAATGCGAGTGTAGCGAAATGCTTGTGCTTCTAGTTCCGACCGACCGTGCAGTAATATCTAACAAGTAATCTAACAATTTCACAACAACTACCTAATACACACAAGTGTAAAGGAATGAATAAGAATATGTACATACTATAAATATATGGATGAGCGATGGCCGAACAGCATGGGCAAGATGCAGTAGATGGTATAGCGTACAGTATATACATATGAGACGAGGGTATGTAGGGTATGTAAACATTATATAAAGTGGTATTGCTTAAAGTGACTAGTGATACATTTATTACATCCAATTTTTAATTATTAAAGTGTCTAGAGATTTGAGTCAGTATGTTGGCAGCAGCCACTCAATGTTAGTGATGGCTGTTTAACAGTCTGATGGCCTTGAGATAGAAGTTGTTTTTCAGTCTCTTGGTCCCAGCTTTGATGCCCCCGGTGATGCGTTGTGCAGACCTCACTACCCTCTGGAGAACCTCACGGTTGTGGGCTGAGCAGTTGCCGTACCAGGCTGTGATACAGCCTGACAGGATGCTCTCGATTGTGCATCTGTAAAAGTTTGTGAGTGTTTTCGGTGACAAGCCAAATTTCTTTAGCCTCCTGAGGTTTAAGAGGCGCTGTTGCACCTTTTTCACCACGCTGTCTGTGTGGGTGGACCATTTTAGTTTGTCCGTGATGTGTATGCCGAGAAACTTAAAACGTTCCACCTTCTCCATTACTGTCCCATCGATGTGGATAGGGGGGTCCTCCCTCTGCTGTTTCCTGAAGTCCATGATCAACTCCTTTGTTTTGTTGACGTTGAGTGTGAGGTTATTTTCCTGACACCACACTCCGAGGGTACTCACTTCCTCCCTGTAGGACACCCTTCCTCTTCCTCCCTTCTCACTCCATCCATTCATTTCCCCATCATCCTCTCTCCTACCCTCTCTGCACACCCCTCCTGCTGGGTGGTCGTGACCAGGGCTGAGTGGGCTAGGGGGGGGGGGGGGGGGACGACTGCAGCCCAGGTGAGGCCTGGAAGAGAGGAGAGCGAGAAGGGAGAGGTATGAGAGGGAGGAGGGAGAGGGAGGAGAGGAAGGAGAGCACTGCATGGCTTCTTTCTGGAGGAGAATCGATTCTTCCTTTCTCCCACACAGCCTTGGTCTATTTTAATCTCCTCTGAGCCCAGACAGATACTGTACTGCTAGACACTAACACACAGACACAAAGTATAGACATACTCTATCTTCCCAATGTACCTGCATGCGCCAGACACATTCACCATGTACTCAATCCATACAACAACCCTCTGCCAATACATACGCCTCTGCTGTCAACACAGGTGAACAGAATTCAATTCACACAGAGGCCTGAATGGTACCCTATTCCCTATATAGTGCACTAGTTTTGACCAGAATAGTGCCCTATATAGTGAATAGGATTCCATTTCAAACACAGCCACAGATTCTGGCGCTAAACAAACAGACAGGAACAAAAAGACTGACCTGGCCTGTTTAAACTCGTCTGTCCCCATAGGAGAACCCTTTTTTGGTTCCAGTTAAAACTCTTTTGGGTTCCATGTTGAACCCTCGTTGGAAATGGTTCTACACGGAACTCAAAAGGGTTCTATCTGAAGCCAAAAGGGTTCTACCCGGAACCAAAAATTCAAAAGTTCTTCAAAGGTTTATCTTATGGGGACAGCCGAAGAACCCTTTTAGGTTCTAGATAGCACCTTTTTTATCAAAGCTGCCAGTCAGTCAGACTGGTACACAGGGTTAATGGGGTGACTAGTTCCCTGAGGCGTGCTGTGCATTTCCTTGCCTGTAGAAGGCAGTGTGGTTTCGGTAAGCACAGGGTGAAGTAGCCAGCTGTGGGCGCTGACTGGTGGGCGGTGAATTGGGATTGGTGGGTTCAGTAGAGAGGGTTAGGGGGGCTGGCTGGGGGGTGGGTGGTGGGCTGGGATTGGTGCTGGTAGTGAAGATAGAGCTGGAGGTTAGGAGGGAGGGAGTAGAAGGGGGTCCAGCTGGTGGGCTATGGACTGGTGCTGGTAGAGGTGGTGGGGTGTTGGGAAGAGGTCTAGCTGGTGGGCTATGGGCTGGTGGAGGTTGTGGGGGTTGGGAGGAGGGTTAGGATGGGGTCTGTTGCTGGGCATGGTGCATGGTGCTCTCTATGGGGAGCATCTCTATACTCTAGCTGTAGTAGCAGTGTGTATCTGCTGACCCAGCCATATTCTGCTCCGACAGGCCGCCGAACTCACTGCTCCCCCGCTGGGAATCTAAATGAGGGGCGGAGCCCGCCAGGACTCCTCACTCATTCCTGCCTACTACCTTCCCCTCCTCCTTACCCCTCGCAACCAGGACTCCTCTAACTCCCTCCCTCACCCCTCCACAATCCACCCCTCCCCATCACTGCCCCCCCCCCCCCCACCACTTCACCATTCACCCCTTCCCCCTTACTCTCCTCCCCCACTTTTCACCCCACTGTCTTTAAAGACACAGTAGGGGGGAGGAGGGTAGCCAACGGGAACGTGGTCAGCAGACTGACAGACAGTCTGAAGCTGGATCGAAGTGTTTGTGTGTGTGGAAGGGGGGGGGGGGGGGGTCGAAGTGTGTGTGTGTGTGTGGGGAGGGGGTCGAAGTGTGTGTGTGTGTGTGTGTGAGGGGGGGGTCGAAGTGTGTGTGTGTGTGTGAGGGGGGGGGTCGAAGTGTGTGTGTGTGTGTGGGGAGGGGGTCGAAGTGTGTGTGTATGTGTGGGGGGGGGTCAAGGTGTGTGTGTATGTGTGGGGGGGGTCGAAGTGTGTGTGTATGTGTGGGGGGGTCGAAGTGTGTGTGTGTGTGTGGGGGGGGAGTCGAAGTGTGTGTGGGGGGGGTCTAAGTGTGTGTGTGTGTGTGTATGTGTGTGCATGCGTGTGTGTGTCTAATTGGATATTGATTTCATAGAGTTTGCTGTGGTTGTTGGAGAGGTTGAACTATCTTCAATACATGCCTGGATGCTACAGCTCATAGTCCTGCATGTAGGATTGAGGGAGGAAGGGTAGCACTAACACCCAACTGGCAACCTGTTTCCTATGTAGTGCACTACTTTTGACCACGACCCATAGGACTCTGGTCAAAAGTAGTGCACTATATAAGGAATACAGTAGGGTTCCATTTGGGATGCACCCTAAGCCCTCAGTTCTCCGTACAGTATTTCAGTGATGTAAAATCGTGATCACGAAAAGAGACAATAATATGAATGGGATGAGATGTCACGTGGATGCTGAAACATAAGGTTGCACTGCGAGATTTCTGAGTGGTCCTGCTTCCCTCGTCATTACTGATACACTGTTACAGTACACACATTGTCATTATGTCCATACTGCTTCATCAAAACTGCAAGTAAAACTGCTAGTATTTTGCATGCACACAGACACTCATCATGAAAATGACCTCCACTGTGAATATGCAGTCCAATGCAGCACTGACTAACATTCTCTCTCTCTCTCTCTCTCTCTCTCTCTCTCTCTCTCTCTCTCTCTCTCTCTCTCTCTCTCTCTCTCTCTCTCTCTCTCTCTCTCTCTCTCTCTCTCTCTCTCTCTCTCTCTCTCTCTCTCTCTCTCTCTCTCTCTCTCTCTCTCTCTCTCTCTCTCTCTCTCTTTTTGCAATTAGTGCTACACATTTATGTTTGAAAAAGCTACCCTTTGCTTTCCTAACTGACTGTGTATACTGGATCCCGACTTCCCTGAAAAGTTGCATATCGCGGGGGTTATTCGATGCTAATGCAGTATGCCATAGGACGTTCTGGCACTGGTCAAGGGCAGTCAAGTCAGGAGTGAACCAGGGGCTATATCTGTTCTTAGTTCAAATTTTTTTGAATGGGGCATTCTTATTTAAAATGGCGAGGAAAGCACTTTTAAAGAACAAACCAGGCATCCTCTACTGACGGGATAAGTTCAATATCTTTCCAGGCCGCGGGAGGATTTTAGGGAGTGTTTGACAGTGATAAGGGGTGGTTGTTTGACCGCGGACCCATTACGGATGCAGGCAATAAGGCAGTGATCTCTGAGATCCTGGTTGAAGACAGCAGAGGTGTATTTGGAGGGAAGGTTGTTCAGGATGATATCTGTGAGAGTGCCCATGTTTACGGATTTAGGCTTGTGCCTGGTAGGTTCCTTGATCATTTGTGTGAGATTGAGGTGCATCTAGCTTAGATTGTGGGGTGGCCGGTAACAGTACGAACTCTGAAGATAGATGGAGGGCAATCAATTCACATATGGTGTCCAGGGCACAGCTGGGGCAGAGGGTGGTCTATAGCAAGCGGCAACGGCGAGAGACTTGTTTCTGGAAAGGGGAATTTTTAGAAGTACAAACTCGATAGTAAGATAGAACTCTGCTGGCTATCTCTGCAGTAGATTGCAACACCACCCCCTTTGGCAGTTCTATCTTGGCGGAAAATGTTATAGTTAGGGATGGACATTTCTGGGTTTTTGGTGCTTTTCCTAAGCCAGTACTCAGATACGGCTAGTACATCCGGGTTGGCAGAATGTGCTAAAGCAGTGAATAAAGCAAACTTAGGGAGGAGGCTTCTAAAGTTAACATGCATGAAACCAAGGCTTTTACGGTTACAGAAATCAACAAGTGATAGCACCTGGGGAATGGGAGTGGAGCTAGGCACTGCAGGTCCTGGATTAAGCTCTACATTACAGGAGGAATAGAGGAGAAGTAGGATAAGTGTACGGCTAAAGGCTATAAGGACTGGCCGTCTAGCACGTTCAGAACAGAGAGTAAAGGGAGCAGGTTTTTGGGCACGATGGCATAGATTCAAGGTATAATGTACAGACAAAGGTATGGTAGGAAGTAATGTAGAGGTTAATCCAGGACCTGGTATGGTAGGAAGAGAGTACATTGGAGGAAAACCTAGGCATTGAGTAATGAAACGTCTCTAGAGACGATATACCAGTCGTGGAATTAGTAGGGTTCCAAGTAGCAGAGGGGTCCAAGTCCAATTGGCAAAATGGGTATAGTGGTCCAAGAAACTGGCCGATGGATCAGCTGACAGTCCAATATGCTCTAGATAGCTAGCAGGACATGGTTAGCAGAATGGGCCTTCAGGGGACGTCGCACCTGGGGGGCCTGTTGGGATCCTTAGGCAGATTATGTGGGTATTCCAGTCGTGAAGGATCGGCGGGGGTTCCATGCCCCGTACCGGCAGTAGAAGGGGTCCGAATTTTGTAGCCGAGGAGTGGGCTTTAGGAGTAGCCCAGGAGCCCTAGCCGGGAGATGGGTCTAGCATGGGCTAGCTCCAGGATAGTTGGTGCTAGCTCCAGGCTAGTTGGTGCTAGCTCCAGGATGGAAATGTTAGCCAGGAGTTGTCAACCCGGGTTGCGGTTAGCTAGCTGTGATGATCCAGATGAAAAGGTTCAGAGTTTGCGGTAGGAATCCGGGGATATGGAGGGAAAAATAAGTCCGGTATGCTCTGGGGGGTCTATAACAAGCAGCAACAGTGAGAGACTTATTTTTAAAAGTAGAAGCTCAAACTGTTTGGGTACAGACCTGGATAGTAAGACAGAACTCTGCAGGCTATCTCTGCAGTAGATTGCAACTCCGCCCCCTTTGGCAGTTCTATCTTAACAGAAAATGTTATAGCTTGGGATGGAGATTTCAGAATTTTTGTGGCGTTCCTAAGCCAGGATTCAGACAAGGCTAGGACATCAGGGTTGGCGGAGTGTGCTAAAGCAGTGAATAAAACAAACTTAGGGAGGAGGCTTCTGATTTTAACATGCATGAAACCAAGGCTTTTACAGTTACAGAAGTCAACAAATGAGAGCGACTGGGGAATAAGTGTAGAACTGGGGACTACAGGGCCTGGGTTAACCTCTACATCACCAGAGGAACAGAGGAAGATTCGGATAAGGGTATGGCTAAAGGCTGTAAGAACTTGCCGTCTAGTGCATTGGGAACAGAGAATAAAAGGATCAGATTTCTGGGCGTGGTAGAATACATTCAGGGCATAATGTACAGACAAGGGTATGGTAGGATGTGAGTACAGTGGTGGTAAACCTAGGCATTGAGTGATGATGAGGGAGGTTGCATCTCTGGAGGCACCAGTTAATTAAAACCTGTTAGGGCTGCTGTCCCTGTACAGGGATCAACATCAGCGGACATCAGCGGAAATTTCAGAGTGACAACTAATAGTACTCGATACAACTCAAACTTTCATTAAAACACACATGCAGGGTACTCAATTAAAGCTACACTCGTTGTGAATCTAGCCAACATGTCAGATTTTTAAAATGCTTTTCGGCGAAAGCATGAGAAGCTATTATCTGATAGCATGCAACCCCCGAAATACACAAAGGGGACGTAAACAGAATAATTAGCGTAGCCGGCGCTACACAAAACGCAGAAATAAAATATAAAACATTCATTACCTTTGACGAGCTTCTTTGTTGGCACTCCTATATGTCCCATAAACATCACAATTGGGTCTTTTTTTCGATTAAATCCGTCCATGTATACCCAAAATGTCCATTTATGAAGGCCGTCTGATCCGTGGAAAAGCACCGTTCCAAAACGCACCGTAATTTTTTTAAATTAAAAAAGTTACCTATAAACTTTGACAAAACACTTCAAACTACTTTTGTAATCCAACTAGGTATTAGTAAACGTTAATAATCGATCAAATTGATCACGGAGCGATCTGTATTCAATAGCAGCACGTTTTGAAATCATGGTCCACATTCTCTCTTTCATTACTTCCTGTGGAGTGGTCGACGACAGGAAGTGCCTATTCCTCATGTTACCAAGGATTAATTTAAAATCAATTGACAGTACTGGCGAAATCCTGTGGAAGCTGTAGGCATTGTAAACAGGGCCCTATCTATTTCCCTTGCCATAGACAATACAGAGACTGGCGGAGGGATATTATTTGGGTTTTTTTTGTGAACAGTTTTCCTTGGGATTTTTCCTGCTAAACGCGTTCCGTTATAGTCACAGACATGATTGAGTGTTTTCTATCCACACATACTAATCATATGCAAATACTATATTCCTGGCATGAGTAGCAGGACGTTGAAATGTTGCGCGATTTTTAACAAAAAGCTGCAAAAATTCGCAGCCTCTTTAACAGGTTTTAAGCCAGGTTAGGTCTCCGCATGTGTGGGGGGTGGGACAAAAGAGCTATCTAAGGCATGTTGAGCGGGGATGGGGGCTCTACAGTGAAATAAAACAATAATAGCTAACCGAAACAGCAGTAGACAAGGCATATTGACATTTGAGAGAGGCATAAAGCAATCATGGGTGTCGGTCGGGAGAGCTAAGACAACAACGTGTAAATGGTGATGAATGGGCATAGAGGGTCAGTTAGGTACACACAAGACCTGAGTTCGAGGTTGAGACCGACAGATGAACAAAATGAGGTACTGTGTTATTGAACAGATAGGGTCCAATGACAGCAATAGGTGAGTGAGGGAGCCGTTCGGTAGTCACTACTACTCTAGGCGAGCGGGAGACACGGCGTTCAGAAAGCTAGCGGGCCGGGTCTAGCAGATGGGTCTTCGGCGACATCGCAACGGAAAGCCTGTTCAAACCTGGGTGATTACGTCAGCAGACCAGTCGTGATGGATCGGCGGGGCTCCGTATCGACAATAAAGGGTCCAGGCCAATTGGCAAAATAGGTATTGTAAATCAAGAATTAGCTGGGAGATAAGCCTAGCTCGAGGCTAACTCAAGGCTAACTGATGCTTGCTTCAGGACAGAGGCGTTAGCCAACAGTAGCCACTCTGGTGGTCCAGAGCTTGCAGGCAGGAATCCGGTGATGTGGTGGAGAAAAGCAGTCCGATATGCTCTGGGTTGATATCGCGCTCTGCAGACTGGCAGGTAATTGTCCGAGCTAAAGCTGGCAAATGTCCGAGCTGAAGGTGAAGACCGCTAGCAGTGGCAAACAATGACTAGTAGCTAGTAGCTAGTTTGCTGGCTAGCGTCTGATGGAGGTTCCAGTTGTAAGGTATAAAAAAATATCAGGCCCGCACCACATTGGGTGAGGCGGGTTGCAGAAAAGTATGTTTAGTTCGTAGATGGAAAGTGAGATTAAAATATATACGAACCCCCCCCCCCCCCCCCGAAAAACAGACTATTTACAGACTAATTAACACCGGACAAGACAAACATATGTCCGACTGCTACGCCATCTTGGATTTATACCTAAGACAACCCAAGCCAAGGACAAATCGCCTTAAATCTAGTTTTATATAGAGCCATAGCTGAATGGAACTCTTTACCAATCCATATTTCTCAGGCAAAAAGTAAATCCACCTTCAAGACAAAAATAAAAGAACATCTAATTTGATAGACCGTATGACTGGACAGGAAATAGAAAGAACATCTAATGTGATAGACCGTATGACTGGACAGGAAATAGAAAGAACATCTAATGTGATAGACCGTATGACTGGACAGGAAATAGAAAGAACATCTAATGTGATAGACCGTATGACTGGACAGGAAATAGAAAGAACATCTAATGTGATAGACCGTATGACTGGACAGGAAATAGAAAGAACATCTAATGTGATAGACCGTATGACTGGACAGGAAATAGAAAGAACATCTAATTTGATAGACCGTATGACTGGACAGGAAATAGAAAGAACATCTAATGTGATAGACCGTATGACTGGACAGGAAATAGAAAGAACATCTAATGTGATAGACCGTATGACTGGACAGGAAATAGAAAGAACATCTAATGTGATAGACCGTATGACTGGACAGAAAATAGAAAGAACATCTAATGTGATAGACCGTATGACTGGACAGGAAATAGAAAGAACATCTAATGTGATAGACCGTATGACTGGACAGGAAATAGAAAGAACATCTAATGTGATAGACCGTATGACTGGACAGGAAATAGAAAGAACATCTAATGTGATAGACCGTATGACTGGACAGGAAATAGAAAGAACATCTAATGTGATAGACCGTATGACTGGACAGGAAATAGAAAGAACATCTAATGTGATAGACCGTATGACTGGACAGGAAATAGAAAGAACATCTAATGTGATAGACCGTATGACTGGACAGGAAATAGAAAGAACATCTAATTTGATAGACCGTATGACTGGACAGGAAATAGAAAGAACATCTAATTTGATAGACCGTATGACTGGACAGGAAATAGAAAGAACATCTAATTTGATAGACCGTATGACTGGACAGGAAATAGAAAGAACATCTAATGTGATGGACCCTATGACTGTACAGGAAATGGAAAGCATCAATGGGATGTTAAATGTGTTTCCTGTCAGGTATTTTAATTGTCTGTATTGTCTACTTGTTAAATGTTTGTAAAGTATTAATTTTTAATTGTTTGTAATGTCTTATTAATTGGGTTGGACCCCAGGAAGATTAACTAATGTTATGGCGTAAGCTAATGGGGATCCTAATAAACTCTCTCTCTCGCTCTCTCTCTCTCTCTCTCTCCCTCTCTCTCTCTCTCTCTCTCCCTCTCTCTCTTTCTTTCTCTCTCTCTCTCTCAATTCAATGGGCTTTATTGGCATAGAAAACATATGTTAACATTACCAAAGCAAGTTAAGTAGATAATAAACAAAAGTGAAATAAACAATAAAATGAACAGTAAACATTACTCTCCAAAAGTCGTATTATGTATACATTCAGTGTTGTAAAAATGATTAAAGTACACAAGGGAAAATAAATCAACATAAATATGGGTTGTATTTACAATGGTGTGTGTTCTTCACCGGTCGCTTGTGGCAACAGGTCATAAATATTGCTGCTGTGATGTCACACTGTGGTATTTCACCCAGTAGATATGGGAGTTTATCAAACTTGGATTTGTGGATCTGTGTAATCTGAGAGAAATATGTATTTCTAATATGGTCATACATTTGGCAGGTGGGCAGTGAGCACATAGCCTGTCTTCTCTTGAGAGCCAGTTCTGCCTACGGCGGCATTTCTCAATAGAAAGGCTATACTCACTGAGTCTGTACATAGTCAAAGCTTTCCTTACGTTTGGGACAGTCACAGTGGTCAGGTATTCTTTCACTGTGTACTCTCTGTTTAGGGACAAATAGCGTTCTAGTTTGCTCTGTTTTTTGTGAATTCTTTCCAATGTGTCAAGTCATTTTTCTTTTTGTTTTCTCATGATTTGGTTGGGTATAATTGTGTTGCTTTCCTGGGGCTCTGTGGGGTGTGTTTGTGTTTGTGAACAGAGCCCCAGGACCAGCTTGCTCTTCTCCAGCTTCATCTCTCTGTAGGTGATGGCTTTGTTATTTATGTAAGGTTTGGGAATCGCTTCCTTTTAGGTAGTTGTAGAATTTAATGTCTCTTTTCTGGATTTTGATAATTAGCGGGTATCGGGTTAATTCTGCTCTGCATGCTTATTTGGTGTTTTACGTTGTACACAGAGAATATTTTTGAAGAATTCTGCATGCAGAGTCTCAATTTGGTGTTTGTCCCATTTTGTGAATTCTTGGTTGGTGAGCGGACCCCAGACTTCACAACCATAAAGGGCAATGGGTTCTATAACTGATTTCAAGTATTTTTTGCCAGATCTTAATTGGTATGTCAAATTGTATGTTTCTTTTGATGGAATAGAATGCCCTTCTTGCCTTTTTTTCCACCGTAATTTGCAAATAAATTCATAAAAAATCCTACAATGAGATTTTCTGGATTTTTTTTCTCAGTTTGTCTGTCATAGTTGAAGTGTACCTATAATGAAAATTACAGGCCTCTCTCATCTTTTTAAGCGGGAGAACTTGCATAATTGGTGGCTAACTAAATACTTTTTTTCCCCACTGTACGTACGCTACGGTCACAAGACACAGGCCTCCTTACTGTCCCTAGAATTTCCAAGCAAGCAGCTGGAGACAGGGCTTTCTCCTATAGAGCTCAATTTTTATGGAATGATCTGCCTATTTATGTGAGAGACAAGGTCTCAACCTTTAAGTCTTTATTGAAGACTCATCTCTTCAGTAGATCCTATGAATGAGTGTTGTCTGGCCCAGGAGTGTGAAGGTGAACGGAAAGGCACTGGAGCAACGAACCACCTTTGCTGTCTCTGCCTGGCCGGTTCCCCTCTCTCCACTGGGATTCTCTGCCTCTGACCCTATTGCAGGGGCTGAGTCACCAGCTTACTGGTGCTCTTCCATGCCGTCCCTGGAGGGGGTGCGTCACTTGAGTGGGTTGAGTCACTGATGTGATCTTCCTGTCTGGGTTGGCGCCCCCCCTTGGGTTGTGCCGTGGCGGAGATTTTTGTGGGCTATACTCGGCCTTGTCTCAGGATGGTACGTTGGTGGTTGAAGATATCTCTCTAGTTGTGTGGGGGCTGTGCTTTGGCAAAGTGGGTGGGGTTATATCCTGCCTGTTTGGCTCTGTCAGGGGGTTTCGTCGGACGGGTCCACAGTGTCTCCCGACCCCTCCTGTCTCAGCCTCCAGTATTTATGCTGCAGTAGTTTATGTGTCGGGGGGCTAGGGTCAGTGTGTTATATCTGGAGTATTTATCCTGTCTTATCCGGTGTCCTGTGTGAATTTAAGTATGCTCTCTCTAATTCTCTCTCTCTTTCTCTCTTTTTCTCTCTCTCTTTCTTTCTTTCTTTCTTTCTCGCTTTTTCTCTCTTTCTTTCTTTCTTTCGTAGGACCTGAGCCCTAGGACCATGCCTCAGGACTACCTGGCCTGATGACTCCTTGCTGTCCCCAGTCCACCTGGCCGTGCTGCTGCTCCAGTTTCAACTGTTCTGCCTGCGGCTATGGAACCCTGACCTGTTCACCGGACGTGCTACCTGTCCCAGACCTGCTGTTTTCAACTCTCTAGAGACAGCAGGAGTGGTAGAGATACTCTGAATGATCGGCTATGAAAAGCCAACTGACATTTACTCCTGAGGTGCTCACCTGTTGCACCCTCGACAACCACAGTGATTATTATTATTTGACCCTGCTGGTCGTCTATGAACATTTGAACATCTTGGCCATGTTCTGTTATAATCTCCACCCGGCACAGCCAGAAGAGGACTGGCCACCCCTCATATCCTGGTTCTGCTCTAGCCACCATTCTAGCCACCATGCTTCCACACCTGCATTGCTTGCTGTTTGGGGTTTTAGGCTGGGTTTCTGTACAGCACTTTGTGACATCAGCTGATGTAAGAAGGGCTTTATGAATACATTTGATTGATTTGATTGATTTGACTTCAGATTCTAGTAGGTTGAGGCCAGGTGCTGCAGACTGTTCTAGTGTCCTCGGCCATTCGTTGATATATACTGTATGTCTATCTCTCCCTCTCAATTTAATTCAATTCTAAATTCAAGGGGCTTCAATGGCATGGGAAACATATGTTTACATTGCCAAAGCAAGTGAAATGAATAAACAAAAGTGAAAAAAACTATAAAAAGTGAACAGTAAATATTACACTCACACAAGTTCCAAAAGTATAAAGACATTTCAAATGTCACATTATGGCTATATACAGTGTTGTAACGATGTGGAAATGGTTAAAGTACAAAAGGGAAAATAAATAAATATGGGTTGTACTTACAATGGTGTTCTTGACTGGTTGCCCTTTTCTTGTGGCAACAGGTCACACATCTTGCTGCTGTGATGACACACTGTGTCACGCCCTGACCGTAGAGAGACGTTTTATTTCTCCATTTGGTTAGGTCAGGGTGTGATTTTGGTGGGCATTCTATGTTTTCTATTTCTTTGTTTTTGGTGGAGTGTGGTTCCCAATCAGAGGCAGCTGTCTATCATTGTCTCTGATTGGGAATCATACTTAGGCAGCCTTTTTCCCCACTTAATGTTGTGGGTAATTATTTATTTTCAGTGTGTGCATGTTCGGTTTATGTTTACTTGTTGTTATTTTTGTGAAAGTTTCACTTTATTAAAAGATGTGAATTAAATGCACGCTGCATCTTGGCTCATCTACGACAGGGAGTTTGAAGACAGTGAACGTGACACACTGTGGTATTTCACCCAATTAGATATGGCAGTTTTTCAAAGTTGCATTTGTTTTTTCAAATTCTTTGTGTGTCTGTAATCTGAGGGAAATATGTGTCTCTAATATGGTCATACATTTGGCAGGAGGTAAGGAAGTACAGCTCAGTTTCCACCTCATTTTGTGGGCAGTGAGCACATAGCCTGTCTTCTCTTGAGAGCCAGGTCTGCCTACGGTGACATTTCTCAACAGCAGGGCTATTCTCACTGAGTCTGTACATAGTCAAAGCTTTCCTTTGACTATGTAACGCATTCATTATTTTGTTTTACACAGAGTATATTTTTCTTGGTTGGTGAGCTGGCCCCAGACCTCACAAACATAAAGCGCAATGGGTTCTATAACTGATTTCAAGTACTTTTAGCCAGATCCAAAATTTGACATTCCAATTTTCAAACGCCTTCATTTTTGTCTTACTGAGATTTGCTGTCAGTGCCCAGGTCTGGCAGAATCTGCACAGAAGATCTAGGTGCTGCTGTAGGCCCTCCTTGGTTGGGGACAGAAGCACCAGATCATCAGCAAAGCGTAGACATTTGACTTCAGATTCTAGCCGGGTGCTGCAGACTGTTCTAGTGCCCCCGCCAATTCGTTGATATATATGTTGAAGAGGGTGGGGCTTAAGCTGCAATCCTGTCTCACCCCCCATTCTTGTCGAAAGAAATGTGTTTTTTGCCAATTTTAACTGCGCACTTGTTGTTTGTGTACATGGACTTTATAATGTATGTTTTTCCCCCAACACCACTTTCCAACAATTTTGTATAGCAGACCCTCATGCCAAATTGAGTCTAAATCTTTTTTGAAATCAACAAAGCATGAGAAGACTTTGGTTTGTTTGTCAATTAGGGTGTGCAGGATGGATACGTGGTCTGTTGTACAGTAATTTGGTAAAAAGTAAATTAGACATTTGCTCAGTAAATTGTTATTCATTGAGGATATGTATGATTCTGCTGTTAATAATAATTGGGTCTTTTCCCCAGGTTGCTGTTGACACATTCCACAGTAGTTATTGGGGTCAAATTTGTCTCCCCTTTGTGGATTAGGGTGATCAGTCCTTGTTTCCAAATATTGGGGAAGATGCCAGAGTTTAGGATGATGTTAAAGAATTTAAGTATAGCCAATTGGAGTTTGTATATTAGATGATTTCATTTAGGTTTCCATCAACCCCACAGGGCTTTTTAGGTTGAAGGGTTTGTATTTTGTTCTGTAGTTCATTCAAGGTAATTGGAGAATCCAGTGGGTTCTGGTAGTCTTGTATAGTTGATTCTAAGATTTGTCTTTGGTCATGTATACTGTTGATGTTCGTTCTTTGTTACAGAGCCAAAAACATTTGAGAAGTGGTTTATAACTTTTCAGTTTTGGATAGATGCATCTTTGTGTTTTAGATTTCTCCAATTTACCCAGAAGTGGTTAGATTCTATGGATTCTTCAATTAAATTGAGCTGATTTCTGACGTGATGTTCGTTCTTTTTCTATAGTGTATTTCTGTATTGTTTTAGTGATTCACCATAGTGAAGGCATAGGTTCAGGTGTTCTGGGTCTCTATGTGTTTGGTTGGATAGGTTTCTCAATTTCTTTATGTTTTTGCATTCTTCATTAAACCATTTGTCATTGTTAATTTTCTTAGGTTGTCTGCTTGACAGTTTTAGATTTGATAGGGAAGCTGAGAGGTCGATATACTGTTCAGGTTTTCGACTGACAAGTTTATACCTTCCCTATTACAGTGAATCTTTTTGTCCAGGAAATTGTCTAGAAGGGATTGAATTTGTTGTTGCCTAATTGTTTTTTGGTAGATTTCCACACTATCTTCCTTCCATCTACAGCATGTCTTAATATTATACAGTTCCTTTGGTTTTGATGCCTCATGATTGAGCATAACTCTGTTCATAACTCTGATTTTGTTGTGATCTGATAGGGCTGTCAGTGGGCTGATAGTGAACGCTCTGAGACACTCTGGGTTGAGGTCAGTGATAAAGTAGTCAGTATAGTAGGTGTACCTACTATAGGAGTCCCCTCGACCCCTACCATTGACTATGTACATACCCGACAGAGCTGCAGGATTGTGACCTGTCTTTGTTGGTTATGTTGTCGCAGCTGTCTAGGTGGCCATGTGGGGGAGGGAATGCTGTCACCTCCAGGTAGTTGTTTGTCCCTCTGTGTGCTGAGGGTGTTGGGTTCTTGTCCAGTTCTGGCATTCATGTCACCACAGGCTAGTACATGTTCCTGAGCCTGGAAATGTTTGATCTCCACCTCTAGGATGGAGAAGCTGTCATCAATAAAGTATTGGGATTCTATTGGGGGATATAGGTAGCACACAACTTGTTTGCCCTCAGTGGATGTGTGTGTGATTCTATCCTGGGCCACTACCCTCTCTTGACATAGGGGTTGTGTGCTCTTATGGCACTGTGCCATGCCAGGGGATGGTCTGTGTGGAAAATTAAGTTGCTTATGTTCATCTCTTTGTAGCAGCCAGCAAATAGTCTCTAAATTGTCCTTGAGGAGCTTTTTTTTGTACTTATTCCTTGCAGGCTTATTTCTCATATCCTTTGGGTACTGCATTGTAATGCCCTCTGGACAGGTGAAGACATTGGGGCTTCAAAGGCCTCTGCATTTCGTTGGAGAGGGGCTGTGAAACTTTCCTGCCATCATTGGGCTAAAGAGTTTTCACACATACTACTACTATTAGTGCTGCTGTTACCGCTACTGCTACTACCGCTACTACTGTTGCAACAGCTACAACTACTATTACTGCTACAACTCCTTCTACTGTTACTGCTGCTCCTGCTACAACTGCAACTACTGCTACTACTACTGCTACTTCTACTGCTGGTACTTCTAATTCTGCTACTACTGCTACTACTTCTACTACTACTACAGCTGCTACTACTGTCACTGCTGCTCTACTACTACTGCGCCCTCTGCTACAACTTCTACTACTGCTGCAACTACTACTACTGCTGCTACTACTACTACTGATACTGCTGCTACTACTGATACTGCTGCTACTACTACTACTGGTACTGCTGCTACTACTACTACTACTGCTGCTGGTACTGCTGCTGCTACTACTACTACTACTAATAATACTACTGCTACTACTACTGGTACTGCTAGTACTACTACTACTACTACCCTACCACTGCTACTACTGCTACTACTGCTACTGCTGCTGCTCTTTCTACTACTACTGCTACTACTATTGCTGCTACTGCTACTACTATTGCTACTGCTGCTTCTACTACTACTATTGCTACTGCTGCTTCTGCTACAACTTCTACCACTCCTATTACTGCTGCTATTTCAGCTACTACTGCTGCTGCTACTATTACTACTGCACTGCTGCTACTACTGCTGCTGGTACTGCTACTACTGCTGCTGGTACTGCTACTACTGCTGCTGGTACTGTTACTACTACTACTGCTTGTACTGCTGCTGGTACTGCTACTACTACTGCTTGTACTGCTGCTACTACTGCTTGTACTGCTGCTACTATTGCTTGTATTGCTGCTACTGCTGCTGTTGCTGCTGTTGCTGCTGCTGCTACTACTGCTACTGCTGCTGCTACTACTGCTGCTACTGCTGCTGCCACTACTGCTGCTGCCACTACTGCTGCTTCTACTACTGCTGCTACCAGTGCTGCTACTGCTGCTGCTACTACTGCTGCTGCTAATACGACTGCTTCTACTACTGCTGCTACCAGTGCTGCTACTGCTGCTGCTACTACTGCTGCTGCTACTACTGCTACTGCTGTTGATGCTGCTGCTGCTGCTGCTGTTGCTACTACTACTACTGCTGCTACTACTACTACTGCTACTACTGCTGCTACTGCTGCTGCTACTGCTGCTAATGCTGCTACTGTTACTGCTGCTGCTGCTGCTACTGTTACTGCTGCTGCTGCTACTGCTACTGGTGCTGCTACTGCTGCTGTTGCTACTGGTGCTGCTGCTGCAGTTGCTACTGTTACTGCTGCTGCTGCTACTGGTGCTGCTGCTGCTGCTGTTGCTGCTGTTGCTACTGCTGCTGTTGCTACTGCTGCTGCTGCTACTGCTGCTGCTGCTGCTGCTACTACTGGTGCTGCTGCTGCTACTACTGGTGCTGCTACTACTACTGCTTGTATGGCTGCTACTACTACTGCTGCTGGTGCTGCTGCTACTATTGCTGGTGCTGCTACTACTACTGCTGATGCTGCTGCTACTACTGCTGATGCTGCTGCTACTACTGCTGGTGCTGCTACTTCTACTGCTGGTGCTGCTACTACTACTACTGCTGGTGCTGCTACTACTACTGCTTGTATGGCTGCTGCTGCTACTACTGCTGGTGCTGCTGCTACTACTGCTGGTGCTGCTACTACTACTGCTTGTATGGCTGCTGCTACTACTGCTGGTGCTGCTACTACTACTGCTTGTATGGCTGCTACTGCTACTACTGCTGGTGCTGCTGCTACTACTGCTGGTGCTGCTACTACTACTGCTTGTATGGCTGCTACTGCTACTACTGCTGGTGCTGCTGCTACTACTGCTGGTGCTGCTACTACTACTGCTTGTATGGCTGCTGCTACTACTGCTGGTGCTACTACTGCTGCTACTGCTGCTGCTACTGCTGCTGCTGCTGCTACTGTTACTGCTGCTGCTGCTACTGGTGCTGCTGCTGCTGCTGTTGCTACTGCTGCTGTTGCTACTGCTGCTGTTGCTACTGCTGCTGTTGCTACTGCTGCTGCTGCTACTACTGGTGCTGCTGCTGCTACTACTGGTGCTGCTGCTGCTACTACTGGTGCTGCTACTACTACTGCTTGTATGGCTGCTACTACTACTGCTGCTGGTGCTGCTGCTACTATTGCTGGTGCTGCTACTACTACTGCTGATGCTGCTGCTACTACTGCTGATGCTGCTGCTACTACTGCTGGTGCTGCTACTTCTACTGCTGGTGCTGCTACTACTACTACTGCTGGTGCTGCTACTACTACTGCTTGTATGGCTGCTGCTGCTACTACTGCTGGTGCTGCTGCTACTACTGCTGGTGCTGCTACTACTACTGCTTGTATGGCTGCTGCTACTACTGCTGGTGCTGCTACTACTACTGCTTGTATGGCTGCTGCTACTACTGCTGGTGATGCTGCTACTACTGCTGGTGCTGCTACTACTACTGCTTGTATGGCTGCTGCTACTACTGCTGGTGATGCTACTACTACTGCTGGTGCTGCTACTACTACTGCTTGTATGGCTGCTGCTACTACTGCTGGTGATGCTGCTACTACTGCTGGTGCTGCTACTACTACTGCTTGTATGGCTGCTGCTACTACTGCTGGTGATGCTACTTCTACTGCTGGTGCTGCTACTACTACTATTGGTGCTGCTATTACTACTGCTTGTATGGCTGCTACTGCTACTACTGCTGGTGCTGCTGCTACTACTGCTGGTGCTGCTACTGGTGCTGCTGCTACTGTTGCTACTGTTACTGCTGCTGCTGCTGCTACTCGTGCTGCTACTACTACTACTGGTACTGCTACTACTACTGCTGCTACTACTACTGCTGGTACTACTACTGCTGGTACTGCTACTACTACTACTGCTGGTACTGCTGCTACTACTGCTGGTACTGCTACTACTACTGCTGGTGCTACTACTACTACTACTGCTGCTACTGCTGCTACTACTACTACTACTACTACTACTGCTTGTATGGCTGCTACTGCTACTACTGCTGGTGCTGCTGCTACTACCGCTGGTGCTGCTACTACTACTGCTTGTATGGCTGCTGCTACTTCTACTGCTGGTGCTGCTACTTCTACTGCTGGTGCTGCTACTACTACTACTGGTGCTGCTACTACTACTGCTTGTATGGCTGCTACTACTGCTGGTGCTGCTGCTACTACTGCTGGTGCTGCTACTGGTGCTGCTGCTACTGTTGCTACTGTTACTGCTGCTGCTGCTGCTACTCGTGCTGCTACTACTACTGCTGGTGCTGCTACTACTACTACTGCTGCTACTACTACTGCTGCTACTACTACTGCTGCTACTACTACTGCTGGTACTACTACTGCTGGTACTGCTACTACTACTACTGCTGGTACTACTACTGCTACTACTACTGCTGGTACTACTACTGCTACTACTACTGCTGGTGCTGCTACAACTACTGCTGCTACTACTACTGCTGGTGCTACTACTACTACTGCTGCTACTGCTGCTACTATTACTACTGCTGCTACTGCTGCTGCTACTGCTACTGCTACTGCTACTGCTTCTATTACTACTACTGCTACTGCTTCTACTACTTCTGCTTCTACTCCTACTACTACTAATGCTAGTACTACCGCTACTGCTCCTTCTACTGTTGCTTTTCCTACTAGCTGCAGGCTCACACGCCTACACTCTCCCCTGTCAATTAATCAATGCTAGTGTAATACACACCCCCACCTCACAACATGCCAACATGCATCCTCTCCCTAAATCTGCTTCCCAAATGGAACCCCATTCCCTATGTAATGCTCTACTTTTGCACTGTGTATGGAATAGGGTGCCATTTGGGACGCACAGTAAGTCTAAGCCCGCCACCGTCACCATGTAATTCTAATGGCCCAACGTACTGTAGGTCCCACGGTCCACACTACCACCCTGTCAGCAGTCTCAAGGTTCTACTCTACAGGCTGTCATGATATTGAAGCAGAGAGAACCTCCAATTAACCAGATACACCAGAGGAGAGAGGTGAGCTAGCAGACAGACAGAGTAGACAGCCAAACACTAATAGGCTTATCAGTGTATCTGATGACACAGAGAGGATGTGGATGGGGGGAGTAAGGTGAAAACAGGCTGTTAAACAGGCTGATCAATATTGTCATCTGGCTGCATCTGAAATGCAATATGTAGTGCACTTCAGATCAAATCAAATGTTATTTGTCACATGCGCCGAATACAACAGGTTAACACCTTAATGTTGTAAGGTGTAGACCTCAGACTGTGAAATGCTTACTTACAATAGTGTATACACTAAAGTGGTGGACTAAGTAGGCAGGGCCAGCTCTAGAGTTTGGGGGGCCCTATGCAAGATTTGGTTGGGCGGCTCGCCCTCCACTTCGAGGGGAAAACATTTTTGTGGTCCCTTCTTGGCGGCGTAAACAAAAATGAGGAGCTTTAAAGTTACATGTCCTGCAATTCTACCATTTTGCCAGGGGTAAGTGGAGAAAATGTTGTACTTATAAAGCACATTTTCTGCAGAGAGAACATTTTGCAGTTCTAAAACAAATTTCATGCGATTCCACATTTTGCAATGGGGCTGGGAAAGCAAATCTCCTGCAATTCTACACATTTTGCCATGACTTATACCATGTTCACAACATGTGTGAGTGAGGGTCACTAAAAAAACTAATAGAGGTCATCTGGAGGTCAGAGTACCTGGAAACGTGCCGGTCAGTAATTCGCCAATGTTTAGAATGCTAGGTAAGTTAGTTTATCAGCTATCTATAAAATGTTAGCTAGGTCGTTCCACAAAAATAACTTGGTAAATTGTTTTATTTTATTTAACCTCATTTTAACATTCTATCAAAGAGCGTATGTTCAACTTAATAAAACATGTTTTCCCATCTCAAGAGGTTAAATAAAAACATATACTACAGTAAGTGCCTGCTACTACAGTAAGTGCCTGCTACTATAGTAAGTGCCTGCTACTATAGTAAGTGCCTGCTACTATAGTAAGTGCCTGCTACTATAGTAAGTGCCTGCTACTACAGTAAGTGCCTGCTACTACAGTAAGTGCCTGCTACTATAGTAAGTGCCTGCTACTATAGTAAGTGCCTGCTACTACAGTAAGTGCCTGCTACTACAGTAAGTGCCTGCTACTACAGTAAGTGCCTGCTACTATAGTAAGTGCCTGCTACTACAGTAAGTGCCTGCTACTACAGTAAGTGCCTGCTACTATAGTAAGTGCCTGCTACTACAGTAAGTGCCTGCTACTACAGTAAGTGCCTGCTACTACAGTAAGTGCCTGCTACTATAGTAAGTGCCTGCTACTATAGTAAGTGCCTGCTACTATAGTAAGTGCCTGCTACTACAGTAAGTGCCTGCTACTACAGTAAGTGCCTGCTACTATAGTAAGTGCCTGCTACTATAGTAAGTGCCTGCTACTATAGTAAGTGCCTGCTACTATAGTAAGTGCCTGCTACTATAGTAAGTGCCTGCTACTATAGTAAGTGCCTGCTACTATAGTAAGTGCCTGCTACTATAGTAAGTGCCTGCTACTATATAGTAAGTGCCTGCTACTATAGTAAGTGCCTGCTACTATAGTAAGTGCCTGCTACTATAGTAAGTGCCTGCTACTATAGTAAGTGCCTGCTACTATAGTAAGTGCCTGCTACTACAGTAAGTGCCTGCTACTATAGTAAGTGCCTGCTACTATAGTAAGTGCCTGCTACTGCCTGCTACTACAGTAAGTGCCTGCCACTACAGTAAGTGCCTGCCACTACAGTAAGTGCCTGCCACTATAGTAAGTGCCTGCCACTATAGTAAGTGCCTGCTACTATAGTAAGTGCCTGCTACTATAGTAAGTGCCTGCTACTATAGTAAGTGCCTGCTACTATAGTAAGTGCCTGCTACTATAGTAAGTGCCTGCTACTATAGTAAGTGCCTGCTACTATAGTAAGTGCTTGTTGTGTGCAGCAGGGAGTGGCAATTGAATGAAAGCTGGACTATTTATGGATAACAGGGTTGAATATAATATACAATATAAAATATACAATTGCTAAAACCTTTTTAGCCTGTCTATCTACAGGTACCAGGGTTGACGTGTTATGCTCGACCCACTCAGTCTTCCACCACCAAAACACAGAGCCGTATCTGTGATAGCCGATCAAGCTGCTTGATGGGAGAGGCAGCTGAGCGTCCAGTAAGGTTAGCAGTCTGTCTGCAGAAGGATGGAGCTCTCTCTGTCTGTCCATTGACTGTGATTGATGGATCAGTCAGAGAGAACTTGACCCAGTTAAAGTCTGGCAGGAAGTTTATTTTCTCCAATCAATACCTTAACCTGCGCTCCTTAACATCTATAACCTTATTCCATCATCAGCCTTCACTGACATTTCAATAACACACACAGTCCATCTGAACCAAATATCTTGTTGATCTCATGAATAGTAACTGTCAAAGTTGTTATGTGACCATATCAGAGACAGTCAAATCTAAAATTGTATGAACAATGGGAGGGATGGAGGTACGGTGAGATGGGGCACCGAGCAGCAGGGATATGATCAGCAGAAAACAAAACATTACTTTCTTTAAATTCATGACCCCCTAGATTTCTGTCCCTTCCTCCTTCTTCCCCTCCTCCTTTTTCACCTGCTCCTCTCCTTCTCATCCCCTTCTCTCCCCCCTCTCCTTCTCCTCTCCTTCCCAAATTCATTTTTGAGAGGTGTGATGACTCCCCCCTTGTCAGTGCGTGTCATGGCCGTGAGCAGGTCCTAATGCGAGCAGACAGCCAGGTTCACTGATACAGACATCTTGGCTCTCCTCTCACCAGTCGCCACACCACACCACTGCACGAGCTCCATTTGCTAAAAGAGATGACATGTTGGCTCTACTCGCATGCAGCCGACAGAGACAACATTACCCCTGAACTGGGAGCTCGTAACTCATACCACTTGAAGAGCGCTGGGGGTCGGCGAGGGGTACCGGACGTTGCTATGGCTACGATTACATAACCAATGACAATGCAGAGATTTGAACATTGCACGCCATGCCGCTCTCTGCATTCCAAAGGACTCTTCTATCTGGTATTTAGACGGACTGTACATGAGCCCACATATAATAAATACAAAGGTTTACTGTAGAATACCACAGTACTTACTATAGAATTCAGTAGTAAACTGTAATATACTGTAGTATCAGGAATCAAGGTAAGACCCAAGTGCAGACTGTGTGAAGCAACAATGTTTACTGTAACAACAGGGGCAGGCAAAAGACAGGTTAAGGCAGGCAGGGGTCAATAATCCAGAGTAGAGGCCAAGGTACAGGACGGCAGGCTGGGTCAAGGACAGGCAGAGTGGTCAGGTACAGGGTCAGGTCAGGCAGAGTGGTCAGGTTCAGGGTCAGGGACAGGCAGAGTGGTCAGGTATAGGGTCAGGTCAGGCAGAGTGGTCAGGCGGGCAGGACAGGGTCAGGTGGGCAGAATGGTCAGGCAGGCAGGTACAAGGTCAGCTCAGGCAGAGTGGTCAGGTATAGGGTCAGGTCAGGCAGAGTGGTCAGGCGGGCAGGTACAGGGTCAGGCAGAGTGGTCAGGCGGGCAGGTACAGGGTCAGGTCAGGCAGAGTGGTCAGGCGGGCAGGTACAGGGTCAGGTCAGGCAGAGTGGTCAGGCGGGCAGGTACAGGGTCAGGTCAGGCAGAGTGGTCAGGCGGGCAGGTACAGGGTCAGGTCAGGCAGAGAGGTCAGGTCAGGCAATGGTCAAAAACCAGGAGGACGAGAAAAGAGAAACTGGAAAAAACAAAAGCTGAGACACAAAACGCTGGTAGGCTTGAACAAACAAGATGAACTGGCAACAGCAGACAGAAAACACAGGTATAATACCCAGGGGACAATGGGGAAGATGGGTGACACCTGGAGGTGGGTGGAGACAATCACAAATACAGGTGAAACAGATTACTATACAAAACACTGTCGTGTCCCTCGATCATGTGTAGTTCTTAGTATAGAATTTTGTAGTATACCGAAGTAATACTACAGTATTACCAACCCTCAAAAAACAAAACACTGTAGTAAATGCTACAGAAATGTCTGCAAAAACACAACAGTCCTCAAAAACACTACAGTCCTCAAAAACACCACAGTCCTCAAAAACACCACAGTCCTCAAAAACACCACAGTCCTCAAAAACACTACAGTCCTCAAAAACACTACAGTCCTCAAAAACACTACAGTCCTCAAAAACACTGCAGTCCTCAAAAACACCACAGTCCTCAAAAACACTGCAGTCCTCAAAAACACTACAGTCCTCAAAAACACTACAGTCCTCAAAAACACTACATTCCTCAAAAACACTACAGTCCTCAAAAACACCACAGTCCTCAAAAACACTGCAGTCCTCAAAAACACTATTTATTAAAAACTATAGTAAATACTCCAGTATTTAATTTGCATATACCCTACCCATTCCCCTCCCATATCCAAATTTGTGCCACCTGTAAGTGAGAAGCCTACATGCCAAGTATAGACCTTATATTGCGTTCCCTACAGGTTGCAGAAAAGAGCAGACCTCTGAACTCTCAGTTCAGAACCCAGTCCTAGCTACATTGGGGCCGCAGAGACATTAAATATGTGGAAATGTAAATGTGTGACTTGTGTACTAACTTTCCAGTTTTCCGTACTGCATGTAGTATATTGTGTTGTGTATTTGTATGCTGACGTCACAAAATACATTTTTATGAAAATGGACAATAAATGATATCATATCGTATTATGGAAAAATCGCTCTTTTAGTATGTCTCCAATACTTTTCCTCAAAGAGAAAGTCCCCCACTACTATGTATGTCAAAGATAATAAAACAAAAACACTAGTAAAAAAAACGACAGTAATATCCCTCAAAACACTATAGTAAATACTGCAGTCTGTAAAAACATTACAGTATTTACAATAGCAGATATTACTGTTTTTTAACAGCAGTATTTATACTATAGTACACAGTATTTATACTATAGTAAAATCCTACTATATGCACCACTGTATTCACTGCAGTACTTTTGCAGACTTCCACAAAAAAACTATAGTAAATACTATAGCAAAGTCCGCAAAAACACAAAAGTAAATAATATAGTATTCCTACCGTAGTGTACACCCTTTAAACTCAACTCTGGACCTCAAAGCCAGTTCCACTACGTATTTTTTTCATTTTTACCTTCTAATTAAGGACTGATTTCAACCTGGGACACCAGGTGTGTGCAATAAATGATCAGGTAGAACAGCAAACCAGCAGGCTTCTGACCAGAAAACCAGGTAGAACAGCAAACCAGCAAGCTCCGGAACAGAAAACCAGGTAGAACAGCAAACCAGCAGGCTCCGGAACAGAAAACCAGGTAGAACAGCAAACCAGCAGGCTCCGGAACAGAAAACCAGGTAGAACAGCAAACCAGCAGGCTCCGGAACAGAAAACCAGGTAGAACAGTAAACCAGCAGGCTCCGGAACAGAAAACCAGGTAGAACAGCAAACCAGCAGGCTTCGGACCAGAAAACCAGGTAGAACAGCAAACCAGCAGGCTCCGGAACAGAAAACCAGGTAGAACAGCAAACCAGCAGGCTCCGGAACAGAAAACCAGGTAGAACAGCAAACCAGCAGGCTCCGGAACAGAAAACCAGGTAGAACAGCAAACCAGCAGGCTCCGGAACAGAAAACCAGGTAGAACAGCAAACCAGCAGGCTTCTGACCAGAAAACCAGGTAGAACAGCAAACCAGCAGGCTCTGGAACAGAAAACCAGGTAGAACAGCAAACCAGCAGGCTCCGGAACAGAAAACCAGGTAGAACAGCAAACCAGCAGGCTTCTGACCAGAAAACCAGGTAGAACAGCAAACCAGCAGGCTCCGGAACAGAAAACCAGGTAGAACAGCAAACCAGCAGGCTCCGGAACAGAAAACCAGGTAGAACAGCAAACCAGCAGGCTCCGGAACAGAAAACCAGGTAGAACAGCAAACCAGCAGGCTCCGGAACAGAAAACCAGGTAGAACAGCAAACCAGCAGGCTCCGGAACAGAAAACCAGGTAGAACAGCAAACCAGCAGGCTCCGGAGCAGAAAACCAGGTAGAACAGCAAACCAGCAGGCTCCGGAACAGAAAACCAGGTAGAACAGCAAACCAGCAGGCTCCGGAACAGAAAACCAGGTAGAACAGCAAACCAGCAGGCTCCGGAACAGAAAACCAGGTAGAACAGCAAACCAGCAGGCTCCGGAACAGAAAACCAGGTAGAACAGCAAACCAGCAGGCTCCGGAACAGAAAACCAGCAGGCTCCGGACCAGAAAACCAGGTAGAACAGCAAACCAGCAGGCTTCGGACCAGAAAACCAGGTAGAACAGCAAACCAGCAGGCTCCGGAACAGAAAACCAGGTAGAACAGCAAACCAGCAGGCTCCGGAACAGAAAACCAGGTAGAACAGCAAACCAGCAGGCTCCGGACCAAAAAACCAGCAGGCTCCGGAACAGAAAACCAGGTAGAACAGCAAACCAGCAGGCTCCGGACCAGAAAACCAGCAGGCTCCGGACCAGAAAACCAGCAGGCTCCGGACCAGAAAACCAGGTAGAACAGCAAACCAGCAGGCTCCGGACCAGAAAACCAGCAGGCTCCGGACCAGAAAACCAGCAGGCTCCGGACCTCGTAGGGAAAGAGTTTAACACCGCTGGTAAACACCACCGTATTTTTTAATGTGGGAAGACCTGGTTGAGCTACAGGACTGCTGCTCAGCCAGTCTTCAGTAGTCTCCTGAAGTCTGTAGTCTACAGGAGCCAGCTACAGCTACACACACACACACACACACACACACACACACACACACACACACGTTATGTTATTCTATCCTCGTGGGGACCTAAAATTAATTTCCAATCAAAATCCTATTTTCCCTAATCCAAACCCTTACCTTAACCTAACTACGAACCCCTTACTCTTAACTCTAATTCTAACCATAACCATAATTGTAACCCTAACTCCTAAACTTAAAATAGCCTTTGTCCTCATGAGGATGTGGGAAATGTCCCCACAATCGAGAATTTTCCTTGTTTTACTATTCTTGTGGGGACTTTTGGGGATTAAAAGGATTAGAAGACCCCCCCCGCACCCACACACACACACACGCACACATATGCATATCCCCTCCATTTGTATCAGTGATTTAGAAGCCTCTCCAAAGTCGGCGACAAGCGTGACTCATTAATTAAAAGCCCCCCCTCCAACCCACCCTCAAACACCCCTCCTCTGAATGTACTGGGCACTGCATCATTTTTCCAAATAAATTTACACAGCCATAAAACCTGTCCCTCGGGATAATCCTTCCACAGTCCTCTCTCTCTCAATTTCAATTTCAATTTAAGGGGCTTTATTGGCATGGGAAACATATGTTAACATTGCCACAGGAAGTGAAATAGACAATAAACAAAAGTGAAATAAACAATAAAAAATGTACAGTAAACATTACAATCACAAAAGTTCCAAAATAATAAAGACATTTCAAATGTCATATTATGTCTATATACAGTTTTGTAACGATGTACAAATAGTCTCTCTTTTTCTCTTTCTCTCGCTCTCTCTGTCTTGCTCTTTCTCACACGTAAGTACAGTACACACACACACACACACACACACACACACACACACACACACACACACACACACACACACACACACACACACACACACACACACACACACACACACACACACACACACACACACACACACCCCAGCCCCAATCTCCAACCCACAGTCATGACATCCATGATAACATTTACATGTGCCATGCGACTTGCCAGTCCTCTCCGTGGGTCACTGTGTCCTCAGATCAGGCAAGGAACAGGGAGGGAACAAGGAAAGACCATCATCAGGTCATCTCTCACCACTCTCTGGCTGGGAGTGAGTGGATGGGGGAGATTGATGGAAGAGACGTGTTAAGGCCCGTCTGAGCCCAAGGAGAGGGAGGAGAGTCTCTCCTCAGTGCTCCCCAGGTCGCCTTCTCAGCACTCCCTCGACCCCCCCATACACTCCCACACCCACAGAGCCAGCTAGCTACAGGGCAGAGAGAGGAGAAATAAACTGCAGCAGTTTGAATGCCTGTCTGCCTAGTGTCTGGTAGTGTTTCGGGTATGTCTGTGGTGCTAGAGAGATCTGTAGTTGAACACATGAATAATCACACTGGTACATAATACGTTAAAGAGAGATCTGTAGTTGAACACATGAATAATCACACTGGTACATAATACGTTAATGCCTGGGGGTGGCATGTGTGTGTGTGTTTGCATGCATGCGCTCACATGCTGAGTCTTGTGTGTGTAAGTGTTTGTGTGTGTGTGATTGTCTGTGTGCTGTATGCTTCGCACACTTGTGTGTGTGTGTGTGTGTCTGTGTCTGTGTGTGTGTCTGTGTGTGTGTCTGTGTGTGTGTGCTATAAAAATGTGTTGGGAACGAACTGCAATGGCAGGCCTATTGTTGGAGTCCCCCTCGGGGCAGCAGACTCACATGAGTCAGCAGCCAGTCGGATTTACAGTAGATTGATTACATTACCATTCGTTCCAGGACCAGAATATCAACTCATCCAACCCCCCACCTCCCCCCTGCAACTCCCCCCACCCCCTCACTCGTCCGCCTGCCATGCCACCAACCACTGCCAAGCACCTGTCAAGCCCTTGTCGCCCCCCTCCTTGACCGGGAAATTATTTATTTATTAGTGACTTTACTGCAATGACGGAAAATAAAATAAATTGACCATAAGGAGACGGGTGCCATAAATGTGTTTGTTTTGTAAATCGGTGAGAGGGTCTGGAGAGAGAGGGTTAGGAGAAAGAGGGCCTGGAGAGAGAGGGTTAGGAGAAAGAGGGCCTGGAGAAAGAGGGCCTGGAGAAAGAGGGCCTGGAAAAAGAGGGCCTGGAGAGAGAGGGTCCGGAGAGAGAGGGTCCGGAGAGAGAGGGTCCGGAGAGACAGGGTCTGGAGAGAGAGGGTCTGGAGAGAGTGGGTCTGGAGAGAGAGGGTCTGGAGAGAGTGGGTCTGGAGAGAGAGGGTCTGGAGAGAGAGGATCCGGAGAGAGAGGATCCGGAGAGAGAGGGTCTGGAGAGAGAGGGTCTGGAAAGAGTGGGTCTGGAGAGAGAGGATCTGGAGAGAGAGGGTCTGGAGAGAGAGGATCAGGAGAGAGAGGATCAGAAGAGAGAGGGTCTGGAGAGAGAGGGTCTGGAGAGAGAGGGCCTGGAAAAAGAGGGCCTGGAGAAAGAGGGCCTGGAGAGAGAGGGCCTGGAGAGAGAGGGTCCGGAGAGAGAGGGTCCGGAGAGAGAGGGTCCGGAGAGAGAGGATCCGGAGAGAGCGGGTCCGGAGAGAGAAGGTCCGGAGAGAGAGGGTCTGGAGAGAGAGGGTCTGGAGAGAGAGGGTTAGGAGAAAGAGGGCCTGGAGAAAGAGGGCTTGGAGAGGGAGGGTCTGGAGAGAGAGGGTTAGGAGAAAGAGGGTCTGGAGAGAGAGGATCCGGAGAGAGAGGATCTGGAGAGAGAGGGTCTGGAGAGAGAGGGTCTGGAGAGAGAGGGTCTGGAGAGAGAGGGTTAGGAGAAAGAGGGCCTGGAGAAAGAGGGCCTGGAGAGAGAGGGTCTGGAGAGAGAGGGTCCGGAGAGAGAGGGTCTGTAGAGAGAGGGTCTGGAGAGAGAGGGTTAGGAGAAAGCGGGCCTGGAGAAAGAGGGCCTGGAGAGAGAGGGTCTGGAGAGAGAGGGTTAGGAGAAAGAGGGCCTGAATAAAGAGGGCCTGGAGAGAGGGTCTGGAGGGAGAGGGTTAGGAGAAAGAGGGCCTGGAGAAAGAGGGCCTGGAGAGAGAGGGTCTGGAGAGAGAGGGTTAGGAGAAAGCGGGCCTGGAGAAAGAGGGCCTGGAGAGAGAGGGTCTGGAGAGAGAGGGTTAGGAGAAAGAGGGCCTGAATAAAGAGGGCCTGGAGAGAGGGTCTGGAGGGAGAGGGTTAGGAGAAAGAGGGCCTGGAGAAAGAGGGCCTGGAGAGAGAGGGTCTGGAGAGAGAGGGTTAGGAGAAAGAGGGCCTGGAGAAAGAGGGCCTGGAGAGAGAGGGTCTGGAGAGAGAGGGTCCGGAGAGAGAGGGTCTGTAGAGAGAGGGTCTGGAGAGAGAGGGTTAGGAGAAAGAGGGCCTGGAGAAAGAGGGCCTGGAGAAAGAGGGCCTGGAGAGAGAGGGTCTGGAGAGAGAGGGTTAGGAGAAAGAGGGCCTGAAGAAAGAGGGCCTGGAGAGAGGGTCTGGAGGGAGAGGGTTAGGAGAAAGAGGGCCTGGAGAAAGAGGGCCTGGAGAGAGAGGGTCTGGAGAGAGAGGGTTAGGAGAAAGAGGGCCTGGAGAAAGAGGGCCTGGAGAGAGAGGGTCTGGAGAGAGAGGGTCAGGAGAGAGAGGGTCCGGACAGAGAGGAGAGGGTCTGGAGAGAGAGGGTCTGGAGAGAGTGGGTCTGGAGAGAGAAGGGTCTGGAGAGAGTGGGTCTGGAGAGAGAGGGTCTGGAGAGAGAGGATCCGGAGAGAGAGGGTCTGGAGAGAGAGGGTCTGGAGAGAGTGGGTCTGGAGAGAGAGGATCTGGAGAGAGAGTGTCTGGAGAGAGAGGATCAGGAGAGAGAGGGTCTGGAGAGAGAGGGTCTGGAGAGAGAGGGCCTGGAGAAAGAGGGCCTGGAGAAAGAGGGCCTGGAGAGCGAGGGTCTGGAGAGAGAGGGTCCGGAGAGAGAGGGCCTGGAGAAAGAGGGCCTGGAGAGAGAGGGTCTGGAGAGAGAGGGTTAGGAGAAAGAGGGCCTGGAGAAAGAGGGCCTGGAGAGAGAGGGTCTGGAGAGAGAGGGTCCGGAGAGAGAGGATCCGGAGAGAGAGGGTCTGGAGAGAGAGGGTCTGGAGAGAGTGGGTCTGGAGAGAGAGGGTCTGGAGAGAGTGGGTCTGGAGAGAGAGGGTCTGGAGAGAGAGGATCCGGAGAGAGAGGGTCTGGAGAGAGAGGGTCTGGAGAGAGTGGGTCTGGAGAGAGAGGATCTGGAGAGAGAGGGTCTGGAGAGAGAGGATCAGGAGAAAGAGGGTCTGGAGAGAGAGGGTCTGGAGAGAGAGGGCCTGGAGAAAGAGGGCCTGGAGAAAGAGGGCCTGGAGAAAGAGGGCCTGGAGAGAGAGGGTCTGGAGAGAGAGGGTCCGGAGAGAGAGGGTCCGGAGAGAGAGGATCCGGAGAGATAGGATCCGGAGAGAGAGGGTCTGGAGAGAGAGGGTCTGGAGAGAGAGGGTTAGGAGAAAGAGGGCCTGGAGAAAGAGGGCCTGGAGAAAGAGGGCCTGGAGAGAGAGGGTCTGGAGAGAGAGGGTTAGGAGAAAGAGGGTCTGGAGAGAGAGGATCTGGAGAGAGAGGGTCTGGAGAGAGAGGGTCTGGAGAGAGAGGGTTAGGAGAAAGATGGCCTGGAGAAAGAGGGCCTGGAGAAAGAGGGCCTGGAGAGAGAGGGTCTGGAGAGAGAGGATCAGGAGAGATAGGGTCTGGAGAGAGAGGGTCTGGAGAGAGAGGGTCTGGAGAGAGAGGGCCTGGAGAAAGAGGGCCTGGAGAAAGAGGGCCTGGAGAGAGAGGGTCTGGAGAGAGAGGGTTAGGAGAAAGAGGGCCTGAAGAAAGAGGGCCTGGAGAGAGAGGGTCTGGAGAAAGAGGGCTAGGAGAAAGAGGGCCTGGAGAAAGAGGGCCTGGAGAGAGAGGGTCTGGAGAGAGAGGGTCCGGAGAGAGAGGGTCTGTAGAGAGAGGGTCTGGAGAGAGAGGGTCTGGAGAGAGAGGGTCCGGAGAGAGAGGGTCTGTAGAGAGAGGGTCTGGAGAGAGAGGGTTAGGAGAAAGAGGGCCTGGAGAAAGAGGGCCTGGAGAAAGAGGGCCTGGAGAGAGAGGGTCTGGAGAGAGAGGGTTAGGAGAAAGAGGGCCTGAAGAAAGAGGGCCTGGAGAGAGGGTCTGGAGGGAGAGGGTTAGGAGAAAGAGGGCCTGGAGAAAGAGGGCCTGGAGAGAGAGGGTCTGGAGAGAGAGGGTTAGGAGAAAGAGGGCCTGGAGAAAGAGGGCCTGGAGAGAGAGGGTCTGGAGAGAGAGGGTCTGGAGAGAGAGGGTCCGGACAGAGAGGATCCGGAGAGAGAGGTTCTGGAGAGAGAGGGTCTGGAGAGAGTGGGTCTGGAGAGAGAAGGGTCTGGAGAGAGTGGGTCTGGAGAGAGAGGGTCTGGAGAGAGAGGATCCGGAGAGAGAGGGTCTGGAGAGAGAGGGCCTGGAGAAAGAGGGCCTGGAGAGAGAGGATCTGGAGAGAGAGGGTCTGGAGAGAGAGGATCAGGAGAGAGAGGGTCTGGAGAGAGAGGGTCTGGAGAGAGAGGACCTGGAGAAAGAGGGCTTGGAGAAAGAGGGCCTGGAGAGCGAGGGTCTGGAGAGAGAGGGTCCGGAGAGAGAGGGCCTGGAGAAAGAGGGCCTGGAGAGAGAGGGTCTGGAGAGAGAGGGTTAGGAGAAAGAGGGCCTGGAGAAAGAGGGCCTGGAGAGAGAGGGTCTGGAGAGAGAGGGTCCGGAGAGAGAGGATCCGGAGAGAGAGGGTCTGGAGAGAGAGGGTCTGGAGAGAGTGGGTCTGGAGAGAGAGGGTCTGGAGAGAGTGGGTCTGGAGAGAGAGGGTCTGGAGAGAGAGGATCCGGAGAGAGAGGGTCTGGAGAGAGAGGGTCTGGAGAGAGTGGGTCTGGAGAGAGAGGGTCTGGAGAGAGAGGATCAGGAGAGAGAGGGTCTGGAGAGAGAGGGTCTGGAGAGAGAGGGCCTGGAGAAAGAGGGCCTGGAGAAAGAGGGCCTGGAGAAAGAGGGCCTGGAGAGAGAGGGTCTGGAGAGAGAGGGTCCGGAGAGAGAGGGTCCGGAGAGAGAGGATCCGGAGAGATAGGATCCGGAGAGAGAGGGTCTGGAGAGAGAGGGTCTGGAGAGAGAGGGTTAGGAGAAAGAGGGCCTGGAGAAAGAGGGCCTGGAGAAAGAGGGCCTGGAGAGAGAGGGTCTGGAGAGAGATGGTTAGGAGAAAGAGGGTCTGGAGAGAGAGGATCTGGAGAGAAAGGGTCTGGAGAGAGAGGGTCTGGAGAGAGAGGGTTAGGAGAAAGAGGGCCTGGAGAAAGAGGTTCTGGAGAAAGAGGGCCTGGAGAGAGAGGGTCTGGAGAGAGAGGGTCTGTAGAGAGAGGGTCTGGAGAGAGTGGGTCTGGAGAGAGAGGATCTGGAGAGAGAGGGTCTGGAGAGAGAGGATCAGGAGAGAGAGGGTCTGGGGAGAGAGGGTCTGGAGAGAGAGGGTCCGGACAGAGAGGATCCGGAGAGAGAGGGTCTGGAGAGAGAGGGTCTGGAGAGAGTGGGTCTGGAGAGAGAGGGTCTGGAGAGAGTGGGTCTGGAGAGAGAGGGTCTGGAGAGAGAGGATCCGGAGAGAGAGGGTCTGGAGAGAGAGGTTCTGGAGAGAGTGGGTCTGGAGAGAGAGGCTCTGGAGAGAGAGGGTCTGGAGAGAGAGGATCAGGAGAGAGAGGGTCTGGAGAGAGAGGGTCTGGAGAGAGAGGGCCTGGAGAAAGAGGGCCTTGAGAAAGAGGGCCTGGAGAGCGAGGGTCTGGAGAGAGAGGGTCCGGAGAGAGAGGGCCTGGAGAAAGAGGGCCTGGAGAGAGAGGGTCTGGAGAGAGAGGGCTAGGAGAAAGAGGGTCTGGAGAGAGAGGGTCTGGAGAGAGAGGGCCTGGAGAAAGAGGGCCTGGAGAAAGAGGGCCTGGAGAGAGAGGGTCTGGAGAGAGAGGGTCCGGAGAGAGAGGGTCCGGAGAGAGAGGATCCGGAGAGAGAGGATCCGGAGAGAGAGGGTCTGGAGAGAGAGGGTCTGGAGAGAGAGGGTCTGGAGAGAGAGGGTTAGGAGAAAGAGGGCCTGGAGAAAGAGGGCCTGGAGAGAGAGGGTCTGGAGAGAGAGGGTTAGGAGAAAGAGGGTCTGGAGAGAGAGGATCTGGAGAGAGAGGGTCTGGAGAGAGAGGGTCTGGAGAGAGAGGGTTAGGAGAAAGAGGGCCTGGAGAAAGAGGGCCTGGAGAGAGATGGTCCGGAGAGAGAGGGTCCGGAGAGAGAGGGTCTGTAGAGAGAGGGTCTGGAGAGAGAGGGTTAGGAGAAAGAGGGCCTGGAGAAAGAGGGCCTGGAGAGAGAGGGTCTGGAGAGAGAGGGTCTGGAGAGAGAGGGTCCGGAGAGAGAGGGTCCGTAGAGAGAGGATCCGGAGAGAGAGGGTCTGGAGAGAGATGGTCTGGAGAGAGAGGATCCGGAGAGAGAGGGTCTGGAGAGAAAGGATTTGGAGAGAGTAGGTCTGGAGAGAGAGGGTTTGGAGAGAGTAGGTCTGGAGAGAGAGGGTCTGGAGAGAGAGGGTCTGGAGAGAGAGGGTCTGGAGAGAGAGGGCCCGGAGCCCAGTATCGACTAGATGCAGTGAGGGAGGAGAGGAGGAAGGTCAGGGGCAGAGCAGGAGAGCAGGAAGGCGTTGGGGCAGAGCAGGAGGCTGGTTGACCTGCTTCTTTATGAAATGCACCTAAGTAATTAGACATTTACATTTTTTTTTACATTTTCTGGAGAGAGAGGGCCTGGAGAAAGAGAGAGAGGGTCTGGAGAGAGAGGGTCTGGAGAGAGAGGGTCCGGAGAGAGAGGGTCCGTAGAGAGAGGATCCGGAGAGAGAGGGTCTGGAGAGAGATGGTCTGGAGAGAGAGGATCCGGAGAGAGAGGGTCTGGAGAGAATGGATTTGGAGAGAGTAGGTCTGGAGAGAGAGGGTTTGGAGAGAGTAGGTCTGGAGAGAGAGGGTCTGGAGAGAGAGGGTCTGGAGAGAGAGGGTCTGGAGAGAGAGGGCCCGGAGCCCAGTATCGACTAGATGCAGTGAGGGAGGAGAGGAGGAAGGTCAGGGGCAGAGCAGGAGAGCAGGAAGGCGTTGGGGCAGAGCAGGAGGCTGGTTGACCTGCTTCTTTATGAAATGCACCTAAGTAATTAGACATTTACATTTTTTTTTACATTTTCCAGCCAGGCAGGCAGACAGGCAGGCAGGCAGGCAGGCAGGCAGGCAGGCAGACAGACAGACAGGCAGGCGGGCGGGCAGACAGGCGGGCAGGCAGGCAGGCAGGCAGGCAGGCAGGCAGGCAGGCAGGCAGACAGGCAGGCAGACAGGCAGGCAGGCAGAAGCAGGCAGAAGCAGGCAGAAGCAGGCAGAAGCAGGCAATAGCAGGCAGGCAGACAAGCAGTAGCAGGAAAGCAGGCAGTAGCAGTAACAGGCCTAGCTAGTCTCCTTGTCTTGTTTCCCTACCTGATTGTTCAGTTGTTCTGCTGCATTCACTTGAGGGGAAATATATGCAAACATAAATGTTCCTTTACCTTTCTCTAAAGCACAGTGTTTATCTATGAATATTTAATCATATTAGAAAGATTCTCTTTGAAGAGGAAACGCATGTTAAGTACCATGAGATGTCTCTAAAATAAAAGTACCATGCTTGTTTCTCCCTCGTCTCAGAGAGCAGAGTTATGAATGAATGGCCTTCACCTCATTACTCAAACAGAAAAGAGAAGAGGAGCTGGATTGTGCCGAAGCTATCAGGATAAATACTGGAAATGTAGAGCTGAGTTATAAATGACCCATCCTATTAGGATGAATGTTTGATATGGTAGGTATCAGTGGACGCGCCTGGGAAGCAGGGGAAGGGAGGTGTTTTGGCAGGAAGGTTTGAGGGATTTGGGGTGAGGTGGGGGGGAGAACCATACTGTGCCTGGACGATCGAGAGCGATGTTATAGGGGATTTTACAGAGGGCAGGCGGCTGGCAGTGGGAGATGCTATCTGAGTGGCACATCAGAGGTAGAGATTAGCAGTAAGAGAAGACAGAAGAGGCTGACATGGACACACTGGGATCAGAAATATGAAATAACAGACAAATTCAAAGGGGGAAACCAGGCAAAGGGGAATAAAGGGAGAAGAGGAGAAGAGGAGAGGGGAGGGAGGGAAGATGAGAAAGAGATTCCTGTTTTCCGGAGAAGCAAATGGTTTAAACGACATGGTATCTTGCAGCTGCCGTGACGGAGGGAGCGGAGGGTAGCAGGAGCTTTGGTGGCACGGGTCTGAGGATTTGGGAAATGTAACAAATCAGCCTAAACCAAACAGCAGCTAATCCTGGGGATTCAGGAAGGGTTGGATTTCAGGGGCATGCGGTCCCCGTCACCCTGAGACCAGTTGCAGAGAGGGAGCCAGGGCGGGGGCAAGAGGGGGGACAGAGAGGGGGCTGAGAGGGGGCAGGCAGGGGGCCAGAGGGGGGACAGAGAGGGGGCTGAGAGGGGGGCAGGCAGGGGGCAAGAGGGGGGACAGAGAGGGGGCTGAGAGGGGGGCAGGCAGGGGGCAAGAGGGGGGACAGAGAGGGGGCTGAGAGGGGGGCAGGCAGGGGGCCAGAGAGGGGGTAGAGAGGGGGCAGGGAGGGGCTGGGAGGCTGTCCCAAGCACGGCTTTACTGATAACTAACACCGCACAAAGGCCAGGACAGATCAGAATGTGTAAACAGACTGGATGTACAGTACTCATATCTGGGTATTACCCTTAATACTTAGCCTTTTATGCCTGTCAAGGAAAATGTTTATTCTGTTCTTCTTGAATTCATTAACCTGTCAATGCTTTTAACCCATAGTATTACATTGCTAAATAGCATCATAACCATATCCTTGTCGATTCGTAATGCATCTTCTAGTGTGTCATTGTATAATGCATCTTATAAAAACCACTAAAAGTCTAAGCTGTTAGGGGGGTAAAATATTGAATTTGGCCTTTACTACTATAGCCCATCGAAACATTGAATAAAACATTCCTAAATGGCAAAAAAGACAGTCAAAAAATAAATCATAAGGAATAAGATTTTGAATTATCTGTCCTATATCTTGGAGATAAGAACGCTCAGGAAATATATATATATATATATATATATATATATTTTTTATTTTACACATATTTAACCCCTTAATGTTTTTGCCACATAACTACCTCCATACTTCCATTAATTTGTATGGGTTACCTTCAGACGAGTCCCATGACACTTTTTGGGAGGTCTTTATTTTAAGCAAAACACCATCGTGTTCCTGAGTCTCATCTTTTGTAAATCAAATCAAATCAAATTGTATTTGTCACATACACATGGTTAGCAGATGTTAATGCGAGTGTAGCGAAATGCTTCTAGTTCCGACAATGCAGTAATAACCAACGAGTAATCTAACCTAACAATTTCACAACAGCTACCTTATACACACAAGTGTAAAGGGATGAAGAATATGTACATAAAAATATATGAATGAGGGATGGTACAGAACGGCATAGGCAAGATGCAGTAGATGGTATAGAGTACAGTATATACATATGAGATGAGTAATGTAGGGTATGTAAACATATAAAAGTGGCATAGTTTAAAGTGGCTAGTGATACATGTATTACATAAAGATGGCAAGATGCAGTAGATGGTATAGGGTACAGTATATACATATGAGATGAGTAATGTAGGGTATGTAAACATTATATTAAGTGGCATTGTTTAAAGTGGCTAGTGATACATTTTTACATACATTTTTCCATTATTAAAGTGGCTGGAGTTGAGTCAGTATGTTGGCAGCAGCCACTCAATGTTAGTGGTGGCTGTTTAACAGTCTGATGGCCTTGAGATAGAAGCTGTTTTTCAGTCTCTCGGACCCTGCGTTGATGCACCTGTACTGACCTCGCCTTCTGGATGATAGTGGGGTGAACAGGCAGTGGCTCGGGTGGTTGTTGTCCTTGATGATCTTTATTGGCCTTCCTGTGACATCAGGTGGTGTAGGTGTCCTGGAGGGCAGGTAGTTTGCCCCCGGTGATGCGTTGTGCAGACCCCACTACCCTCTGGAGCGCCTTACGGTTGTGGGCAGTGCAGTTGCCGTACCAGGCGGTGATTCAGCCCGACAGGATGCTCTCGATTGTGCATCTGTAAAAGTTTGTGAGTGCTTTTGGTGACAAGCCAAATTTCTTCAGCCTCCTGAGGTTGAAGAGGCGCTGCTGCTGCGCATTTTTCACCACGCTGTCTGTGTGGGTGGACCATTTCAGTTTGTCCGTGATGTGTACGCCGAGGAACTAAAAACTTACTAACCTCTAAGCTACTGTCCCGTTGATGTGGATAGGGGGGTGCTCCCTCTGCTGTTTCCTGAAGTCCACAATCATCTCCTTTGTTTTGTTGACGTTTTGTTGACGTTGAGTGTGAGGTTATTTTCCTGACACCACACTCAGAGGGCCCTCACCTCTTCCCTGTAGGCCGTCTCGTCGTTTCTTTCTTGGGAAAAGGAACAATGGTGGCCCTCTTGAAGCTTGTGGGAACAGCCGACTGGGATTAGGATTGATTGAATATATCCGTAAACACACCAGCCGGCTGGTCTGCACATGCTCTGAGGATGCGGATGGGGATGCCATCTGGGCCTGCAGCCTTGCGAGGGATAACATGTTTAAATGTTTTACTCACATCGGCTGCAGTGAAGGAGAGTCCGCAGGTTTTGGTAGCGGGCCGTGGCAGTGGCACTTTATTGTCTTCAAAGCGAGCAAAGCAGTTGTTTAGTCTATCTGGGAGCAAGACATCCTGGTCCGCAACGGTTTTCTTTTTGTAATCTGTGATTGACTGTAGACCCTGCCACATACCTCTTGTGTCTGAGCCGTTGAATTGCTACTCTACTTTGTCTCTATACTGACGCTTAGCTTCTTTGATTGTCTTGCGGAGGGAATAGCTACACTGTTTGTATTCGGTCATGTTTCCAGTCACCTTGCCCTGGTTAAAAGCAGTGGTTCTCGCTTTCAGTTTCACGGGAATGCTGCCATCAATCCACGGTTTCTGGTTTGGGAATGTTTTAATAGTTGCTCCTGATGCACTTTCTAATAACCTCGCTCACCGAATCAGCGTATTCAAATCAAATCAAAGTTTATTTGTCACGTGCGCCGAATGCGTGAAATGCGTACCAATAGTGCGAGAAAAAAAGTATGTGTGTGTGTAGGTAAGTAAAGAAATAAAACAACAGCAGAAAGACATTTGAAAATAAGAGTAGCAAGGCTCTATACAGACACCTGTTAGTCAGGCTGATTGAGGTAGAATGTACATGTAGATATGGTTAAAGTGACTATGCATATGTGATGAACAGAGAGTAGCAGTAGCGTAAAAGAGGGGTTGGCGGGAGGTGGGACACAATGCAGATAGGCCAGTTAGCCAATATGCGGGAGCACTGGTTGGTTGGGCCAATTGAGGTAGTATGTACATGGGTGTATGGTTAAAGTGAATATGCATATATGATAAACAGAGAGTAGCAGCAGCGTAAAATAGGGGTTGGGGGGGGGGGGGGGTACACAAAGCAAATAGTCCGGGTAACCATTGGTTACCTGTTCAGGAGTCTTATGGCTTGGGGGTAAAAACTGTTGAGAAGCCTTTTTGTCCTAGACTTGGCACTCCGGTACCGTTTGCCATACGGTAGTAGAAAGAACAGTCTATGACTGGGGTGGCTGGGGTCTTTGACAATTTTTTAGGGCCTTTCTCTGACACTGCCTGGTGTAGAGGTTCTGGATGGCAGGCAGCTTTGCCCCAGTGATGGTCTCGATGTTGCAGCTGTAGAACCTTTTGAGGATCTCAGGACCCATGCCAAATCTTTTTTGTTTCCTGAAGGGGAATAGGCTTCGTCGTTCCCTCTTCACGACTGTCTTGGTGTGTTTGGACCATTTTAGTTTGTTGTTGATGTGGACACCAAGGAATTTGAAGCTCTCGACCTGCTCCACTACAGCCCTGTCGATGAGAATGGGGACGTGCTCGGTGCTCCTTTTCCTGTAGTCCACAATCATCTCCTTAGTCTTGGTTACGTTAAGGGATAGGTTTTATTCTGGCACCACCCGGCCACGTCTCTGACCTCCTCCCTATAGGCTGTCTCGTTGTTGTTGGTGATCAGGCCTACCACTGTTGTGTCGTCTGCAAACTTAATGATGGTGTTGGACTCGTGCCTGGCCATGCAGTCGTGGGTGAACAGGGAGTACAGGAGGGGACTGAGCATGCACCCCTGGGGAGCTCCAGTGTTGAGGATCAGTGTGGCAGATGTGTTGCTACCTACCCTCACCACCTGGGGGCAACCCATCAGGAAGTCCAGGATCCAGTTGCAGAGGGAGTTGTTTAGTCCCAGGTTCCTTAGCTTAGCGATGAGCTTTGAGGGTACTATGGTGTTGAACGCTGAGCTGTAGTCAATGAATAGCATTCTCACATAGGTGTTCCTTTTGTCCATGTGGGAAAGGGCAGTGTGGAGTGCAATAGAGATTGCATCATCTGTGGATCTGTTTGGGCGGTATGCAAATTGGAGTGGGTCTAGGGTTTCTGGGATAATGGTGTTGATGTGAGCCATGACCAGCCTTTCAAAGCACTTCATGGCTACAGACGTGAGTGCTACGGGTCTGTAGTCATTTTGGCAGGTTGCCTTTGTGTTCTTGGGCACAGGGACTATAGTGGTCTAGTTGAAGCATGTTGGTATTACAGACTCAATCAGGGACATGTTGAAAATGTCAGTGAAGTCACCTGCCAGTTGGTCAGCACATGCTCGGAGCACACATCCTGGTAATCTGTCTGGCCCCGCAGCCTTGTGTATGTTGACCTGTTTAAACATCTTACTCACGTCGGCTACGGAGAGCGTGATCACACAGTCGTCTGGAACAGCTGATGCTCTCATGCATGCCTCAGTGTTGCTTGCCTCAAAGCGAGCGTAGAAGTGATTTAGCTCGTCTGGTAGGCTCGTTTCGCTGGGCAGCTCGCGGCTGTGCTTCCCTTTGTAAATCTGTAATAGTTTGCAAGCCCTGCCACATCCGACGAGCGTCGGAGCCGCTGTAGTATGATTCAATTTTAGCCCTGTATTGACGCTTTGTCTGTATGATGGTTCGTCGCAGGGCATAGCGGGATTTCTTGTAAGCTTCCGGGTTGGAGTCCCGCACCTTGAAAGCGGCAGCTCTACCCTTTAGCTCAGTGCGAATGTTGCCTGTAATCCATGGCTTCTGGTTGGGGTATGTACGTACAGTCACTGTGGACGACATCCTCAATGCACTTATTGTTAAAGCCAGTGACTGATGTGGTGTATTCCTCAATGTCATTGGAAGAATCCCGGAACATGTTCCAGTCTGCGATAGGAACACAGTCCTGTAGTTTAGCATCTGCTTCATCTGACCACTTTTTTATAGACCGAGTCACTCGTGCTTACTGCTCTAATTTTTGCTTGTAAGTAGGAATCAGGAGGATATAGTTGTGGTCGGATTTACCAAATGGAAGGCGAGGGAGAGCTTTGTACGCGTCTCTGTGTGTGGAGTACAGGGGATCTATAATGTTTTTCCCTCTGGTTGCACGTTTAACATGTTTAACATGAACTGATTTAAGTTTCCCTGCATTAAAGTCTCTGGCCACTAGGAGCGCCGCCTCTGGGTGAGTGGTTTCCTTTTTGCTTATTTCCTTATACATTTGACTGAGTGCGGTCTTAGTGCCCGCATCTGATTGTGGTGGTAAATAAACAGCCACAAAAAGTATAGCTGAGAACTCTCTAGGCAAGTAGTGTGGACTGCAATTTATCACAATATACTCTACTTCAGGCGAGCAAAATCTAGAGCCTTCCTTAGATTTCGTGCACCAGCTGTTGTTTACAAATGTTTACAAATATAGACCCCCCCCCCCCCCCCCCCATCTGTGCTGTTCTATCTTGCCGATGCAGCAATTAGGCCTGGCTCAATGGGGTTGAGGTCAGGGCTTTGTGCAGACCATTCAAGTTCTTCTACACCGATCTCGACAAACCGTTTCTGTATGGACCTCGCTTTGTGCACAGGGTCATTGTCATGCTGAAACAGGCAAGGGCCTTCCCCAAACTGTTGCCACAAAGTTGGAAGCACAGAATCATCTAGAATTTCATTGTATACTGTAGCGTTAAGATTTCCCTACAATGGAACTAAGGGGCCAAGCATGAACCATGAAAAACAGCCCCAGACCATAATTCCTCCTCCACCAAACTTTACGGTTGGCACTATGAATTGGGGCAGGTAGCGTTCTCCTGACATCCGCCAAACCCAGATTCGTCCATTTCCACTCCTCCAGAGTCCAATGGTGGCAAGCTTTACATCACTCCAGCCAACACTTGGAATTGCACATGGTGAGGCTTGGCTGCCCGGCCATGGAAACCATTTCAGGAAGATCCTGACGAACAGTTATTGTGCTGATGTTGCTTCGAGTGGCAGTTTGGAACTCAGTAGTGAGTGTTGAAACCGAGGACAGACAATTTTTACACGTTACATGCTTCAGCACTCGCTGGCGTTGTTGCTCCTTGATGTTTTCACTTCACAATAACAGCATTTACAGTTGACCGGGTCAGCTCTAGCAGGGCAGAAATTATTTGACGAACAGTCTTGTTGAAAAGGTGGTATCGTATGACGGTTCCACGGTGAAAGTCACTGGGGATGTTGTTCCCAGTGTGACTACTAAAACCTACACAAACCAGCATTCGTGCAAAACTGAAAGCTTGAACCACCGCATTTAACCACACACCGTGACTCGGAATATGATGGAATAAATACAGTGCAGTTATGCCTTCCGTAAGGCAATCAAAAAGGCAAAAAGTCAGGACAGAGACAAAGTGGAGTCGCAATTCAACGGCTCAGACATAAGACATATGTGGCAGGGACTCCAGACAATTATGAAATACAAAGGGAAAACCAGCCACAAAGCTAAATACCTTCACCCGCTTTGAGCATAACACAGCTCTTGTTCTGCGTGGCCGACATGAGTAAGACATTTAAACATATTAACCCTCACAAGGCTGCCGGCCCAAACGGCATCCCAGCCGCGTCCTCATAGCATGTGCAGACCAGCTGGCTGGAGTGTTTACGGACATATTCAATCTCTCTCTATCCCAGTCTGCTGTCCCGACTTGCTTCAAGATGTCCACCATTGTTTTTGTACCCAAGAAAGCAAAAGTAACTGAACTAAATGACTATCGTCTCGTAGCACTCACTTCAGCTTGAGAGGCTAGTTAAGGATCATATCACTTCCACCTTACCTGACAAGTCTTTTGGGGAGATGCAGCAATAAGACAAGACCTTACCTTCCAATTGGAGAGAAAAAGGGTACAAAAAGGGTACAAAAATGTAAAAAATAATGTTTTACTCATTTTAAATGTACAGTGCATTCAGGAAGTATTCATACCCCTTGACTCTTTTCACATTTTGTTACGTTACAGCCTTATTCTAAAATTTATTAAATATTTTCCCCCCCCTCATCAATCTACACACAATACCCCATAATGACAAAGCAAAAACAGGTTTTTAGAAATGTTTGCAAATTTATTACAAATAAAAAATTGAAATATCATATTTACATAAGTATTCAGACCCTTTACTCAGTACTATGTTGATGTCATGCCCTGACCTTAGATATCCTTATTATTCTCTGTGTTTGGTTAGGCCAGGGTGTGACTCGGGTGGGAAATTCTAAGATGTCTATTTCTTTGTTTTTGGCCGAGTGTGGTTCCCAATCAGAGGCAGCTGTCTATCGTTGTCTCTGATTGGGAATCATACTTAGGCAGACGGTTTTTCACCTGAGTTTGTGGGATCTTGTTTTCTGTTTAGTGTCGGTGCCTGACAGAACTGTGCGCTTTCGTTTTCACATTTGTTATTTTGTTTGAGTGTTTGTTGAAGATTAACATCATGAACACTTTCCACGCTGCGCCTTGGTCTACTCATTCTACCACCAACGAAAGCCATTACAGTTGAAGCACTTTTGGCAGCGATTACAGCGTCTTTTTGGGTATGACGCTACAAGCTTGGCACACCTGTATTTGGGGAGTTTCTCTCATTCCTCTCTGCAAATCCTCTCAAGCTCTGTCAGGTTGAAAGAGTAGAGTCGCTGCACAGCTATTTTCAGGTTTCTCCAGAGCTGTGCGATCGGGTTCAAGTCCGGGCTCTGGCTGGGCCACTCAAGGACATTCAGAGACTTGTCCCGAAACCAGTCCTGCATTGTCCTGGCTGTGTGCTTAGGGACACTGTCCTGTTGGAAGGTGAACCTTTGCCCCAGTCTGAGATCCAAGTGCTCTGGCTCAGGTTTTCGTCAAGGATTGCTTTGCACTTTGCGCCGTTCATCTTTCCCTTGATCCTGACTAGTGTCCAAGTCCCTGCCGCTGAAAAACATCCCCACAGCATGATGATGCCACCACCATGCTTCACCATAGGGATGGTGCCAGGTTTTCTCCAGATGTGACGCTTAGCATTTAGGCCAAAGAGTTCAATCTTGGTTTCATCAGACCAGAGAATATTGTTTCTCATTGTCTGAGAGTCCTTTAGGTGCCTTTTGGAATACTCAAAGCTTTCTGTCATGTGCCTTTTACTGAGAAGTGGCTTCCGTCTGGCCACTCCACCATAAAGGCCTGAATTTGTGGAGTACTGTAGAGATGGTTGTCCTTCTGGAAGGTTCTTCCAACCCCACAGAGGAACTCTGGAGCTCTGTCAGAGTGATCATTGGGTTCTTGGTCACCTCCCCAATCAAGGCCCTTCTCCCCAGATTGCTCAGTTCGGCCAGGCGGCCAGCTCTAGAAAAAGTATTGGTGTTTCCAAACTTCTTCCATTTAAGAATGGCTGAGTCCACTGTGGTCTTGGGGACCTTCAATGCTGCAGATATATTTTGGTACCCTTCCCCAGATCTGTGCCTCGACACAATCCTGTCTCGGAGCTCTACGGACAATTCCTTAGACTTGGCTTGGTTTTTGCTCTGACATGCACTGTCATCTGTGGGAGTTTACATAGAGTTTATACAGGTGTTGACTTTCCAAATCATGCCCAATCAATTGACTTACCACAAGTGTACTGTTGTAGAAACATCTCAGGGATGACCAATGGAAACAGGATGCACCTGAGCTCATTTTCAAGTCTCGTAGGAACGGGTCGGAATACTGAGTAAATGAGGTATTTCTGTTTTTTATTGGAAATACATTTGCAAACATTACTAAATACCTGTTTTGTAATTATGGGGTATGGTGCATAGGTTGATGAGTGCCATACTTGTTTTGCATCCATTTTAAAATAAGGCTGTAAAATAACAAAATGTGGAAAATTTAAAGGGTCTGAATACTTTCCGAAAGCGCAGTATGATCTCAGCATTTTACATGTTGAATTAGAAGTCTGTGTCTTCTTGTATACACACAGTGATGAAGAGGAGCATGTTCTTCATCACTGTGCAGACAGAGAGTGTGAATCTGTCTGTGTCCACACCTGGATCAACAGTCAGTGTCAGAACTGGTTCACGCTCACTGGTCAGAGTTCAGCTGGGAGTCACATTTAAAAATAAATAAAAAAAACTTCTAAAAACCTGTTTTCGCTTGTCATTATGGGGAATTGTGTGTGGATTGATGAGGATTTGTATATATTTTTAATCCATTTTAGAATAGAGTTGTACTGTAACAAAATATGCGTCAGATAACAACATTGACGAATACGCTGATTCGGTGTGCGAGTTCATTAGAACGTGCGTTGAAGATGTCGTTCCCATAGCAACGATTAAAACATTCCCTAACCAGAAACCGTGGATTGATGGCAGCATTCGTGTGAAACTGAAAGCGCGAACCACTGCTTTTAATCAGGGCAAGGTGTCTGGTAACATGACCGAATACAAACAGTGCAGCTATTCCCTCCGCAAGGCTATCAAACAAGCTAAGCGCCAGTACAGAGACAAAGTAGAATCTCAATTCAACGGCTCAGACACAAGAGGCATGTGGCAGGGTCTACAGTCAATCACGGACTACAGGAAGAAATCCAGCCCAGTCACGGACCAGGATGTCTTGCTCCCAGGCAGACTAAATAACTTTTTTGCCCGCTTTGAGGACAATACAGTGCCACTGACACGGCCTGCAACGAAAACATGCGGTCTCTCCTTCACTGCAGCCGAGGTGAGTAAGACATTTAAACGTGTTAACCCTCGCAAGGCTGCAGGCCCAGACGGCATCCCCAGCCGTGCCCTCAGAGCATGCGCAGACCAGCTGGCCGGTGTGTTTACGGACATATTCAATCAATCCCTATACCAGTCTGCTGTTCCCACATGCTTCAAGAGGGCCACCATTGTTCCTGTTCCCAAGAAAGCTAAGGTAACTGAGCTAAACGACTACCGCCCCGTAGCACTCACATCTGTCATCATGAAGTGCTTTGAGAGACTAGTCAAGGACCATATCACCTCCACCCTACCTGACACCCTAGACCCACTCCAATTTGCTTACCGGCCAAATAGGTCCACAGACGATGCAATCTCAACCACACTGCACACTGCCCTAACCCATCTGGACAAGAGGAATACCTATGTGAGAATGCTGTTCATCGACTACAGCTCGGCATTCAACACCATAGTACCCTCCAAGCTCGTCATCAAGCTCAAGACCCTGGGTCTCGACCCCGCCCTGTGCAACTGGGTACTGGACTTCCTGACGGGCCGCCCCCAGGTGGTGAGGGTAGGCAACAACATCTCCTCCCCGCTGATCCTCAACACTGGGGCCCCACAAGGGTGCGTTCTGAGCCCTCTCCTGTACTCCCTGTTCACCCACGACTGCGTGGCCACGCACGCCTCCAACTCAATCATCAAGTTTGCGGACGACACAACAGTGGTAGGCTTGATTACCAACAACGACGAGACGGCCTACAGGGAGGAGGTGAGGGCCCTCTGAGTGTGGTGTCAGGAAAATAACCTCACACTCAACGTCAACAAAACTAAGGAGATGATTGTGGACTTCAGGAAACAGCAGAGGGAACACCCCCCTATCCACATCGATGGAACAGTAGTGGAGAGGGTAGCAAGTTTTAAGTTCCTCGGCATACACATCACAGACAAACTGAATTGATCCACTCACACAGACAGCATCGTGAAGAAGGCGCAGCAGCGCCTCTTCAACCTCAGGAGGCTGAAGAAATTTGGCTTGTCACCAAAAGCACTCACAAACTTCTACAGATGCACAATCGAGAGCATCCTGGCGGGCTGTATCACCGCCTGGTATGGCAACTGCACCGCCCTCAACCGTAAGGCTCTCCAGAGGGTAGTGAGGTCTGCACAACGCATCACCGGGGGCAAACTACCTGCCCTCCAGGACACCTACACCACCCGATGTCACAGGAAGGCCATAAAGATCATCAAGGACATCAACCACCCGAGCCACTGCCTGTTCACCCCGCTATCATCCAGAAGGCGAGGTCAGTACAGGTGCATCAAAGCTGGGACCGAGAGACTGAAAAACAGCTTCTATCTCAAGGCCATCAGACTGTTAAACAGCCACCACTAACACTGAGTGGCTGCTGCCAACACACTGACACTGACTCAACTCCAGCCACTTTAATAATGGGAATTGATGGGAAATGATGTAAATATATCACTAGCCACTTTAAACAATGCTACCTTATATAATGTTACTTACCCTATATTATTCATCTCATATGCATACGTATATACTGTACTATACTGATATATCATCGACTGTATCCTTATGTAATACATGTATCACTAGCCACTTTAAACTATGCCACTTTGTTTACATACTCATCTCATTTGTACATACTGTACTCGATACCATCTACTGTATCTTGCCTATGCTGCTCTGTACCATCACTCATTCATATATCCTTATGTACATATTCTTTATCCCCTTACACTGTGTACAAGACAGTCGTTTTGGAATTGTTAGTTAGATGACTTGTTATTGCTGCATTGTCGGAACTAGAAGCACAAGCATTTCGCTACACTCGCATTAACATCTGCTAACCATGTGTATGTGACAAATAAAATTTGATTTGATTTGATTTGATTTGATTTGAATGCACCGTACATACTGTTGTCAATGCACCGTACATACTGTTGCCAATGCCACTCCAACAATCTACCGTACATACTGTTGCCAATGCCACTCCAACAATGCACCGTACATACTGTTGTCAATGCACCGTACATACTGTTGTCAATGCCACTCCAACAATGCACCGTACATACTGTTGTCAATGCACCGTACATACTGTTGTCAATGCCACTCCAACAATGCACCGTACATACTGTTGTCAATGCACCGTACATACTGTTGTCAATGCCACTCCAACAATGCACCGTACATACTGTTGTCAATGCACCGTACATACTGTTGTCAATGCCACTCCAACAATGCACCGTACATACTGTTGCCAATGCCACTCCAACAATCTACCGTACATACTGTTGCCAATGCCACTCCAACAATGCACCGTACATACTGTTGTCAATGCACCGTACATACTGTTGTCAATGCCACTCCAACAATGCACCGTACATACTGTTGTCAATGCCACTCCAACAATGCACCGTACATACTGTTGTCAATGCCACTCCAACAATGCACCGTACATACTGTTGTCAATGCACCGTACATACTGTTGTCAATGCCACTCCAACAATGCACCGTACATACTGTTGCCAATGCCACTCCAACAATGCACCGTACATACTGTTGTCAATGCCACTCCAACAATGCACCGTACATACTGTTGTCAATGCACCGTACATACTGTTGTCAATGCCACTCCAACAATGCACCGTACCTACTGTTGTCAATGCCACTCCAACAATGCACCGTACATACTGTTGTCAATGCCACTCCAACAATGCACCGTACATACTGTTGTCAATGCCACTCCAACAATGCACCGTACATACTGTTGTCAATGCACCGTACATACTGTTGTCAATGCCACTCCAACAATGCACCGTACATACTGTTGTCAATGCCACTCCAACAATGCACCGTACATACTGTTGTCAATGCCACTCCAACAATGCACCGTACATACTGTTGTCAATGCACCGTACATACTGTTGTCAATGCACCGTACATACTGTTGTCAATGCCACTCCAACAATGCACCGTACATACTGTTGTCAATGCACCGTACATACTGTTGTCAATGCCACTCCAACAATGCACCGTACATACTGTTGCCAATGCCACTCCAACAATGCACCGTACATACTGTTGTCAATGCCACTCCAACAATGCACCGTACATACTGTTGTCAATGCACCGTACATACTGTTGTCAATGCCACTCCAACAATGCACCGTACCTACTGTTGTCAATGCCACTCCAACAATGCACCGTACATACTGTTGTCAATGCCACTCCAACAATGCACCGTACATACTGTTGTCAATGCCACTCCAACAATGCACCGTACATACTGTTTTCTACAGTATTCGTGCCAATGCCACTCCATCATTGCTCGTCTTAATGTTTTATATATTTCTTAATTCAATCATTTTACTTTGAGATTTGTGTGTATTGTTGTGAATTGTTCAATACTACTGCACTGCTAGGAACACAAGCATTTCGCCACACCTGCAATGTCTCCATATAATGTAAACTTTCATTCATTTTTTCAACTGGTACTGGTGGACCTTCAGACGATCTTGTGAGGCCTGTGGTTTTCCTCGAGCAAAACAACTGACCCGTTTCCACAGAGGTCATATCAGTGTGTAGCCCAAACTGTTCAGACGCTACAGACAGAAGTTGGCAGATCGTCTGTACCGACTTCAGACGAGTCCCGTGAGGCTTGTGGCGGTCATTGTGCAAAACGGAGAACACCATCGTGTTCATGAGAGTCTCATCTTCCAGGAGGGGCATAATAGTTTGTAGACCAAACCGTTCGGATGTGACAGACAATGTTGTGAGAAGACTGATTTTGGGAATATCTCATGGTCTGACAAACACCACTGTACCTCTGTCGCCTTTAACCACAGATGCGGAAGTGCGACATAGGCAGATGCAGTGGACTGAGTGGACTTTGCAGTGGACTTCTTTGCATTCAATGCAAAAACAGCAACATATCTCTAGCTTTTGGGTGATTCTGAATAGATTTCCGCAGTGGCACGGACATGGACCTTATGGGGTTATTGAACCTGCTTAAACACTAGATAAAGTTATGCTCTTGGTGAACCAACGTACATTGGTACCAACACCACACCACATAGATTTTTTTTTGTACAAAAACTCCAAATTAAAGGGGTTGGGAGCAAAATTGGGAGAAAAGCGTCAGAGGACAGTAAAGTATCCCCAAATGAAACATTTCAGCCCCTCCTCTCACTCTGACATTGGCTATTGATTTTGACATTTGCTGCAGATGAGCCGGGTGGTTATGAATGGCCAAGGTAGCGTTCAACGACCCTTAATGTTCACATAACGCTGCAGGGAAATGGATTTCAGATAAACATTATGAGGCCCTGCATCGATAAAGAGCCTCGTTTATGAATTTTGTTTGTTTCTACTGCTGCCCTCAGTGTTCAGTGGAGTGGGGAGCTATTGTAACTACTGGGGTGTAACTTGCCTGCTGATGGATAGGCTGACGGATGGGGTTGATGAGGTTTATTTGTTTTCCTTATCTCTCTCTCTCTCTGTCTCTCTCTCTCTGTATCCTTGATGACCTGAGGAGACTGAGGATATGTGTCTCAGCTGTCGATGCATAGGCTGGCAGGGAGTAGGCAGACAGGGTTAATAGGCAGGGCCAGGGGTCCATTATGACCAGTTGTGGAGATAGCTGCCTATGGAGACATACCGTTCAGTAGATTGTGGACATTAGTGGGACAACATTTTATAGCAACATGCTGGAACATGGTTAACATTGTTGGTACAACATATATTGGAACAATATTGTTTAAAATTGGTTTAGATGATGTTTAAGCCTCAGGTATGTGCTGTCTGAAGGCCAAGGACCCTGGTATTCAAACTCCCCATTCTACCCCTCACCCTTCACCTTCACCCTCACCCCTCCACACTCACAGCTCACCCCTAATCCCTCACCCCTCACCCTTCACACTTCACCTTTACCTCTCCACCCCTCACCCTCATCCCTCACCCTTCACACTCACCTCTCCACCCCTCACCCTCATCCCTTATGCTTCACACTCACCTCTCCACCCCTCACCCTCATCCCTCACCCTTCACCCTCACCTTCACTCTCACCCCTCCACCCTCACAGCTCACCCCTAATCCCTCACCCCTCACCCTTCACCCTCACCCCTCATCCTCACTCCCCACCCCTCACCCTTCACACTCACCTCTCCACCCCTCACCCTTCACCCCTCACCCTCACTCCCCACCCTCAACCCTAACCCCTCATCCTCAACCTTCACCCGTACCCTTCACCCTCACCCCTTACCCTTCACCCTCACCCTCCCTCTCACCCCCCCACTCTCACCCCTCACCCTCACCCCTCCACCCTCCACCCCTCACCCTAACCCCTCCACCTTCACCCGTAACCTTCACTCTCACCCTTCACCCTCACCACTCCACCCTCACCCCTAACCCCTCTACCCTCACCCTTCCCCCTAAGCCCTCCACCCTCCTTCCCCCTAGCCCACTGCCCCTCGTCTACTGTCACCCTAAAATATGAATTTCCCTCTCTCCCTTCCTCCGTCTCTCCTGAATCCCCCCAAAACTGAACAGCTTCATATTCACACAGTGCACTCACAACCAGAACTGCACTGGCACAGCACTGACAAACCCAGAGCCAGCCAGTCTCAATAAATGCCCACATGGCTCTACCATCCTGCACCATTGTATCATGCCTTGTTTATCGATCCCATGTCTTCTGTCTTCCCTAAAGGGCCATGCTGTGCTGTTTGGTACAGCAAGCACTGGGCCGAGCCTGGAGCATAGACCTGTTCATTTAACCCACTGATCAGAACATAACACAGAACTGCTGTTAACCGGCCCTTGCTTGATATACTGGCCTGGCAGCGGTAGTGGACCTTAGCCATCATCCATTGCCATCACAGGGTTTTCCAGAAGTGAATGGAGGGAGCCTCAGTTGTTATGCTGCTGGCCTGGTGAACGGTGCTGTGTGGTGGACTAGACACAGTGAAGCACATTCTGAATAAATGAATAGTAACATCTGAATGAATAGTAACTTGATCAGTGGCCACTGGGCTCATTGTCAAGCTTCTGGTGACAGGGGCTGTGAACATGTAGGCAGTGAACATGTAGGCAGAGATCAGGTAGGCAGTGATCAGGTAGGCAGTGATCAGGTGGGCTGTGATCAGGTAGGCAGTGATCAGGTAGGCAGTGATCAGGTAGGCTGTGATCAGGTAGGCAGTGATCAGGTAGGCAGTGATCAGGTAGGCTGTGATCAGGTAGGCAGTGATCAGGTAGGCTGTGATCAGGTAGGCAGTGATCAGGTAGGCAGTGATCAGGTAGGCTGTGATCAGGTAGGCAGTGATCACATAGGCAGTGGGCTGGGCTGTGAGGTGATGGTGGGCTGTGAGGTGGGCTGGGCTGTGTGGTGATGGTCGGCTGTGAGGTGGGCTGGGCTGTGAGGTGGGCTGGGCTGTGTGGTGATGGTGGGCTGTGAGGTGGGCTGGGCTGTGAGGTAGGCTGGGCTGTGTGGTGATGGTGGGCTGTGAGGTGGGCTGGGCTGTGAGGTGGGCTGGGCTGTGAGGTGATGGTGGGCTGTGAGGTGGGCTGGGCTGTGAGGTGATGGTGGGCTGTGAGGTGGGCTGGGCTGTGAGGTGGGCTGTGAGGTGATGGTGGGCTGTGAGGTGGGCTGGGCTGTGAGGTGATGGTGGGCTGTGAGGTGAGCTGGGCTGTGTGGTGATGGTGAGGTGGGCTGTGAGGTGGGCTGTGAGGTGGGCTGTGGTGAGATGAGGTGAGGTGGGCTGAGCTGTGAGCTGTGTGATGTGGTGAGGTGGTGAGGTGGTGAGGTGGGCTGGGCTGTGTGGTGAGGAGGGCTGGGCTGTGAGGTGATGGTGGGCTGTGAGGTGGGCTGGGCTGTGAGGTGATGGTGGGCTGTGAGGTGGGCTGGGCTGTGTGGTGATGGTCGGCTGTGAGGTGGGCTGGGCTGTGTGGCGATGGTCGGCTGTGAGGTGGGCTGGGCTGTGAGGTGGGCTGTGTGGTGATGATGGGCTGTGAGGTGGGCTGGGCTGGGCTGTGTGGTGATGGTCGGCTGTGAGGTGATGGTGGGCTGTGAGGTGATGGTTGTCTGTGAGGTGGGCTGGGCTGTGAGGTGGGCTGGGATGTGTGGGGATGGTGGGCTGTGAGGTGATGGTGGGCTGTGAGGTGGGCTGGGCTGTGTGGTGATGGTGAGGTGGGCTGTCAGGTGGGCTGTCAGGTGGGCTGAGCTGTGAGCTGTGTGATGTGGTGAGGTGGTGAGGTGGGCTGGGCTGTGTGGTGAGGAGGGCTGGGCTGTGAGGTGATGGTGGGCTGTGAGGTGGGCTGGGCTGTGAGGTGATGGTGGGCTGTGATGTGGGCTGGGCTGTGTGGTGATGGTCGGCTGTGAGGTGGGCTGGGCTGTGTGGTGATGGTCGGCTGTGAGGTGGGCTGGGCTGTGAGGTGGGCTGTGTGGTGATGGTGGGCTGTGAGGTGGGCTGGGCTGTGAGGTGGGCTGGGCTGTGTGGTGATGGTGGGCTGTGAGGTGGGCAGTGGGCTGTGAGGTGATGGTGGGCTGTGAGGTGGGCTGGGCTGCGTGGTGATGGTCGGCTGTGAGGTGATGGTGGGCTGTGAGGTGATGGTGGGCTGTGAGGTGGGCTGGGCTGTGAGGTGGGCTGTGAGGTGATGGTGGGCTGTGAGGTGGGCTGGGCTGTGAGGTGATGGTGGGCTGTGAGGTGGGCTGGGCTGTGTGGTGATGGTGAGGTGGGCTGTGAGGTGGGCTGTGAGGTGGGCTGTGGTGAGATGAGGTGAGGTGGGCTGAGCTGTGAGCTGTGTGATGTGGTGAGGTGGTGAGGTGGTGAGGTGGGCTGGGCTGTGTGGTGAGGAGGGCTGGGCTGTGAGGTGATGGTGGGCTGTGAGGTGGGCTGGGCTGTGAGGTGATGGTGGGCTGTGAGGTGGGCTGGGCTGTGTGGTGATGGTCGGCTGTGAGGTGGGCTGGGCTGTGTGGCGATGGTCGGCTGTGAGGTGGGCTGGGCTGTGAGGTGGGCTGTGTGGTGATGGTGGGCTGTGAGGTGGGCTGGGCTGGGCTGTGTGGTGATGGTCGGCTGTGAGGTGATGGTGGGCTGTGAGGTGATGGTGGTCTGTGAGGTGGGCTGGGCTGTGAGGTGGGCTGGGATGTGTGGGGATGGTGGGCTGTGAGGTGATGGTGGGCTGTGAGGTGGGCTGGGCTGTGTGGTGATGGTGAGGTGGGCTGTCAGGTGGGCTGTCAGGTGGGCTGTGGTGAGATGAGGTGAGGTGGGCTGAGCTGTGAGCTGTGTGATGTGGTGAGGTGGTGAGGTGGGCTGGGCTGTGTGGTGAGGAGGGCTGGGCTGTGAGGTGATGGTGGGCTGTGAGGTGGGCTGGGCTGTGAGGTGATGGTGGGCTGTGATGTGGGCTGGGCTGTGTGGTGATGGTCGGCTGTGAGGTGGGCTGGGCTGTGTGGTGATGGTCGGCTGTGAGGTGGGCTGGGCTGTGAGGTGGGCTGTGTGGTGATGGTGGGCTGTGAGGTGGGCTGGGCTGTGAGGTGGGCTGGGCTGTGTGGTGATGGTGGGCTGTGAGGTTGGCTGGTCTGTGAGGTGGGCAGTGGGCTGTGAGGTGATGGTGGGCTGTGAGGTGGGCTGGGCTGTGTGGTGATGGTGGGCTGTGAGGTGGGCTGGGCTGTGTGGTGATGGTGGGCTGTGAGGTGGGTTGGGCAGTGTGGTGATGGTCAGCTGTGAGGTGATTGTGGGTTGTGAGGTGATGGTGGGCTGTGAGGTGGGCTGGGCTGCGAGGTGGGCTGGGCTGTGAGGTGGGCTGGGCTGTGTGGTGATGGTGGGCTGTGAGGTGGGCTGGGCTGTGTGGTGATGGTTGGCTGTGAGGTGCGTTGGGCTGTGTGGTGATGGTGGGCTGTGAGGTGATGGTGGGCTTTGAGGTGATGGTGGGCTGTGAGGTGGGCTGGGCTGCGAGGTGTGCTGGGCTGTGAGGTGGGCTGGGCTGTGTGGCGAGGGTGGGCTGTGAGGTGATGGTGGGCTGTGAGGTGGGCTGTGAGGTGGGCTGTGTGGTGGGCAGTGTGGTGAGATGAGGTGAGGTGGGCTGAGCTGTGATGTGGTGAGGTGGTGAGGTGGGCTGGGCTGTGTGGTGAGGAGGGCTGGGATGTGTGGTGAGGTGGGCTGGGCTGTGTGGTGAGGAGGGCTGGGCTGTGTGGTGAGGTGGGCTGGGCTGTGTGGTTAGGAGGGCTGGGCATCTGAACGGAGATATTAGATGAGGCGGGGGCTTTTCAACTCTCACAACATAACCAGATGACATAACCAGACAACCTAACCAGATGACATAACCAGATGACATAACTAGACGACATAACCAGATAACATAACCAGACGACATAACCAGATGACACAACCAGACGTCCTAACCAGTTGACACAACCAGACGACCTAACCAGATGACCTAACCAGACGACATAACCAGACGACATAACCAGAAAACATAACCAGATGACATAACCAGACAACATAACCAGATGACATAACCAGATAACATAACCAGACGACATAACCAGATGACACAACCAGACGTCCTAACCAGATGACACAACCAGACGACCTAACCAGATGACCTAACCAGACGACATAACCAGACGACATAACCAGATGACATAACCAGATGACATAACCAGATGACATAACCAGATGACCTAACCAGACGACATAACCAGACGACATAACCAGAAAACATAACCAGATGACATAACCAGACAACATAACCAGATGACATAACCAGATAACATAACCAGACGACATAACCAGATGACACAACCAGACGTCCTAACCAGATGACACAACCAGACGACCTAACCAGATGACCTAACCAGACGACATAACCAGACGACATAACCAGATGACATAACCAGAAAACATAACCAGATGACATAACCAGACAACATAACCAGATGACATAACCAGATAACATAACCAGACGACATAACCAGATGACACAACCAGACGACCTAACCAGATGACCTAACCAGACGACATAACCAGACGACATAACCAGATGACATAACCAGATGACATAACCAGATGACACAACCAGACGACCTAACCAGATGACCTAACCAGACGACATAACCAGATGACATAACCAGATGACATAACCAGATGACATAACCAGACGACATAACCAGATGACATAACCAGATGACATAACCAGATGACATAACCAGATGACATAACCAGATAACATAACCAGATGACATAACCAGATGACATAACCAGATGACATAACCAGATAACATAACCAGATGACATAACCAGATGACCTAACCAGACATTTCATCTTCTTTTCTTTTTCATAGTTTTGGCTTGAATACCAACAGCATAAGGAAGTAGAAAGTGGTGGAAGCGCATTGTTATAGGAGGAGAGGAGAGGAGAAGAGAGAAGATGAGGAAAGGAAAGGAAAGGAGAGGAGGAGAGTAGTAAAGAAGAGGAGGAGAATGGGGCTTAGACAGAAGCAGACCTGTGCCATTCGACTGTGAAGCAAGGCCAACGCAACACTGTGAAGCAGGGCCAAGGCAACACTGTGAAGCAGGGCCAACGCAACACTGTGAAGCAGGGCCAACGCAACATCGCAACACTGTGAAGCAGGGCCAAGGCAACACTGTGAAGCAGGGCCAACGCAACACTGTGAAGCAGGGCCAAGGCAACACTGTGAAGCAGGGCCAAGGCAACACTGTGAAGCAGGGCCAACGCAACACTGTGAAGCAGGGCCAAGGCAACACTGTGAAGCAGGGCCAACGCAACACTGTGAAGCAGGGCCAAGGCAACACTGTGAAGCAGGGCCAACGCAACACTGTGAAGCAGGGCCAACGCAACATCGCAACACTGTGAAGCAGGGCCAAGGCAACACTGTGAAGCAGGGCCAAGGCAACTCTGTGAAGCAGAGCCAACGCAACACTGTGAAGCAGGGCCATCGCAACACTGTGAAGCAGGGCCAAGGCAACACTGTGAAGCAGGGCCAAGGCAACACTGTGAAGCAGGGCCAAGGCAACACTGTGAAGCAGGGCCATCGCAACACTGTGAAGCAGGGCCAAGGCAACACTGTGAAGCAGGGCCAAGGCAACACTGTGAAGCAGGGCCAACGCAACGCTGTGAAACAGGGCCAAAGCAACGCTGTGAAACAAGGCCAATGCAACACTGTGAAGCAAGGTCTGTCAATCTCCAAAATACATTTTTGCATCACATTGATAGCTGAATTAAGTGTCTGCATGGTCTAACGTTTCACTTTGTAATGTTGAATAAGGAGCAAAGCCCTCCCCTGCCCTCCCTTTGGCAAATCCGACCACGACGCCATCTTGCTCGTTCTGTCTTATAGGCAGAAACTATATGAATGTACCAGTGACGAGAACCATTCAACGCTGGTCTGACCAATCGGAAACCACGCTTTAAGATTGTTTTGATCACGCGGACTGGAATATCTTCCGGTCAGCCTCAGAGAACAATATTGACCTATAAGTTGATTCGGAGAGTGCATTTATTAAGAAGTGAATTGGTGATGTTGAAGATGTCATCAGTATTATTCTCTGAACTGGTTCACTTCCCTCCTCTCCCTCCTCTTCATCCTCTCCCCTCTTTTACCCAGTCTCACTACCTCCCTCCTCTCCCTCCTCTTCCTCCTCTCCATCCTCTCCTTCCTCCCCCTCCACTCAGTCTCCCTCCTCTCTCTTCTTTCCCTCCTCTTCTCCCCCCCCCCTCCACCCAGTCTCCCTCCTCTCCCTCCTCTTCTTCCTCTCCATCCTCTCCTTCCTACACCTCCACTCAGTCTCCCTTCTCTCCCTCCTCTTCCTCCATTCCATCCTCTCCTTCCTCCTCCTCCTCTCAGTCTCCCGCCTCTCTCTTCTTTCCCTCCTCTTCTCCCCCCCCTCCACCCAGTCTCCCTCCTCTCCCTCCTCTTCTTCCTCTCCCTCCTCTCCCCTCTTCAACACAGTTTCACTACCTACCTTCTCTCCCTCCTCACAGGCCAGATGTGACCCTAACAAGGTTATCTCCATAACAACCCACACCATCTCTGTCCAATGTCAACAGTCATTGTGCTCTCTCTCTCTCTCTCTCTCTCTCTCTCTCCACCTCCCCCTCCCTATCTCACTCTCTCTTTCTATCCCCCCTCTCTCCTCTCCCTCTTCTCTCTCCTCTACTCTCCCCCTTACCCCCTTTTCTCTAACACCTCTTTCTCTCCTCCCCCTCTCTCCTCCTCTCCCTCTCTGTCTCTCCCCTTCCCCCATATCTCTCCCTATATCTCCCTTTCCCTCCCCCTTTTCTACTTCTCTCTCCTCTCCTTTATAGCTTCCCAGAAACCTCCTCTTCCTAACCCCACCCCTAACCAAATTAAAAACACCACATTAAGCTGAATGAAGAGGAGGGATATTCAATTAGCCCTGGAAGCTGATGAAGGCCAATACTGGCTGTGTATAGAGTGCAACTGGCTTCTTCTCATTGCTTCCTCTTGTCACAGATGCGGACTTTCTAGGTCAGAGAGGACGAGGTGAATTGAAGGAAGGTACGGGGGGGGGGGGGGGGGTAGATAGCAGTCTGTTGTGTATTATACAGGATGCATACAAAGGGAAGTCTATGTGGTTGTTCAGTCTGTTGTCAGTGGCTCAGAGCTGGAGATGGGCTGGTTCAAGGAGGATGAGGTGGATTGAAGGAAGGACAGAGCTGGAGATGGGCTGGTTCAAAGAGGATGAGGTGGATTGAAGGAAGGACAGAGCTGGAGATGGGCTGGTTCAAGGAGGATGAGGTGGATTGAAGGAAGGACAAGGCTAGTGTGTACTGTAAATGGTGCATAAATGGTTCTTCCATCCATGTTTCTGTTTCTCTGTCAGGACATGAATACTGAGTGGCCTTGCTCAGGGCTGAAGATGAAGATGGGATATAAATAAATCAAATTGTTCTGGTGATGTCCTCGCTCACCTCCTGGTGATGTCCTCGCTCACCTTCTGGTGATGTCCTCGCTCACCTTCTGGTGATGTCCTCGCTCACCTCCTGGTGATGTCCTCGCTCACCACCTGGTGATGTCCTCGCTCACCTCCTGGTGATGTCCTCGCTCACCTCCTGGTGATGTCCTCGCTCACCTCCTGGTGATGTCCCCATTCTCTACCAGACCTATTGATAAAGCATGTTATTGCTGCTTGTTCTAGATGCAAGACACATTTCCCAAAAGGGACACAATTAAAGCGGTCGACGTCGCTAAATGCAGCACTTGTTTTCATTCTCAAACGCTCTCTTGTAGACTAGTCTAGAGACAGGAAGTAGAGCTGATGGGTTTTGGGTTCAGAGGTCATGGTGGGTTAAAGGGTTAAGGATCAAGGGTGTCAGGATTAAGCAGCTCTTAAGTTAAGCGTTATAGTGAAGGTTATAATTAGGTTTTAGTTCAGTTGCAGCAATCAGATTTAGGACGGAAGTTTCCATTTAACTTATTGATTCATCTTTAGTATCATCTGTGTCCAGGCCCTTTTTTTGATTGGAAAAGGATTAATTTAGTGGTTTTTTGTTTGTTTTGTTGACTGGGACAAGAGCCATACACAGGATGTGTCCCAAATGGCACCCTATTCCCTATGCAGTGCACTACTTTTGACCATGATTCATTCTGGTTGAAAGTAGTGCACCATATTGGGAATAGGGTGCCATTTTGGAAGCATATAATGTCTTCATTCCCCCTCATCCAGCATTTCCATCTGTAGTAAGGGTGAAATCAGGTTCCCTCTTCTACCTCCCTGGGCTCCCATGGCAAATGGGAAAAGAAAATCAATTTATTCTGAGTGGCCTGGAGGGCCCAGAGAGAAAGAGAGAGAGAGGGACTACACCACCGGCCCAGCCACCCACTCCGGCCTCACGTCACTCTACCTTCTACCTCTGCTCTGCATTGGGGGGAGACAACGCCACCCTGGGAAGACAGGTAATGATCACACACACTCACACACACCTGAGATTAAGGCAGCCCCCCCGCACCTCTCTAATTCAGACAGGTTGGGTTAAATGTGGAAGACTCATTTCAGTTGAATACATTCAGTTGTACAACTGACTAGGTATCCCCCTTTCTCTTTCCCTCACCTCACTGTCTACCTACAGTACACCAGGCCCACCACACATCACACAGCACACACAACACCATCCCCATCAGCCACAACACACAGACCATCAGCCACTACACACAGACCATCAGCCACAACACACTGACCATCAGCCACAACACACAGACCATCAGCCACAACACACAGACCATCAGCCACTACACACAGACCATCAGCCACTACACACAGACCATCAGCCACAACACCATCCCCATCAGCCACAACACACAGACCATCAGCCACTACACACAGACCATCAGCCACAACACCATCCCCATCAGCCACAACACACAGACAATCAGCCACTACACACAGACCATCAGCCACTACACACAGACCATCAGCCACAACACCATCCCCATCAGCCACTACACACAGACCATCAGCCACTACACACAGACCATCAGCCACTACACACAGACCATCAGCCACAACACACAGACCATCAGCCACTACACACAGACCATCAGCCACTACACAGACCATCAGCCACTACACACAGACCATCAGCCACAACACCATCCCCATCAGCCACAACACCATCCCCATCAGCCACTACACACAGACCATCAGCCACAACACACAGACCATCAGCCACTACACACAGACCATCAGCCACTACACACAGACCATCAGCCACTGCACACAGACCATCAGCCACTACACACAGACCATCAGCCACTACACACAGACCATCAGCCACTACACACAGACCATCAGCCACTACACACAGACCATCCCCTAACCTTACTGACAGTTCCTCTGGATTTCAAAATCATACACTCTTTTTTTTGTTTTCGGTTTGTCATTATTTGGTCAAAACAAAGCTAACTCCCTACTTTTCATTTTTTTGTCAATGCTTCAAAACACAGCTAAAATCTCTCACTCTTCCCAGTGGACTGTGATGGGAGCCTAACAGGTCGGCAGGCCTCACAATCCCAGAGTCTAGTGGCATACTGTGTCTTTGTTCCCTTCGGCCTGTAAGAATGGGTAGCACCCTGATCCTTTTGTACAGAGCAGGGGTGGTGAGGAGTGTGTAGGGGAGCATAGCCGATACACTGATTCCCCACCCCACCCATTATGTTATGCCCCAACATTGTAGAGGAGCTTTTCTAATACACACAGTCTGTACCCAGGGGACAAGAGAGGCACGGTGACAGGGGACAGAGAGGCACGGTGACAGAGGACAGAGAGGCACGGTTACAGGGGACAGAGAGGCACAGTGACAGGGGACAGAGAGGCACGGTGACAGGGGACAGAGAGGCACGGTGACAGGGGACAGAGAGGCACGGTGACAGGGGACAGAGAGGCACGGTGACAGGGGACAGAGAGGCACGGTGACAGGGGACAGAGAGGAAAATGGTTCTTTTTTTTATCACACTCCTTCGTGATGTGCTGAGATGATTTCTCTAAGCCTTCGCTCCTCCCCCTTCAATCCCACCTCCATCCCTCCATCCCTCCACAATAATGCTTCTCTCCTGGGGGAAGAGCTTGAAGGTGGATGGAGGGATGGAGGGATGGAGGTGGAGGAAGGGTATAATGCTGTCTGCTTGGCAGGCTGACCAAATAAGATAAGGGAGTCACTGCACATGCTCATCAACAGCTCAGGACCCATCTTCTATTCATAGGTAGGATGGCTAGGTCTATGTCCCAAATGCCCCTCGATCCCCTACATCGGGGATCATCACCTAAATCCAGCCGAGGAACAATTATTTTCTTGAGCGGATGGTCATTGTGCCGGAATATATTTACAAATAATTTGTAGACAACAAATTGGCCGCAAGTAAACACATATAATATTTGACTGAAACATATCCTTTCAAACCTAGCTCACGTTTGTATATGATCACATACACTGAGTGTACGAAACATTATGAACACCTGCTCTTTCCATGACATAGACTGACCAGGTGAATCCAGCTGAAAGCTATGATCCCTTATTGATGTCACTTGTTAAATCCACTTCAATCCGTGTAGATGAAGGGGAGGAGACCTGGTTAAAGAAGGATTTTTAAGCCGTGAGACAATTGAGACATGAATTGTGTATATATGCCATTCAGAGGTTGAATAGGCAAGACAAAATATTTAAGGGCCTTTGAGTGGGGTGTGGTAGTAGGTGACAGGCGCACCCATTTGAGTATGTTGAGAATGGCAACGCTTCTGGGTTTTTCACGCTTGTCATGCCCTGACCTTAGAGAGACTTTTTATGTCTCTATTTTGGTTTGGTCAGGGTGTGATTTGGGTGGGCATTCTATGTTCTGATTGCTATGTTTTGTGTTTCTATGTTTTGGCCGGGTATGGTTCTCTATCAGGGACAGCTGTCTATCGTTGTCTCTGATTGGGAATCATACTTAGGCAGCCTTTTTCCCTTTTGTTATTGTGGGAAGTCACCTTTGTTAGTGGCACTATAGCCCTCGTAAGCGTCACGGTCGTTTTGTTGTTTCTTGTTTTGTTGGCGACATTATTAAAAAAAGAAATGTACGCTCACCACGCTGCACTTTGGTCCACTTCTTCCGACGATCGTGACAACGCTCACCACGCCGCGCTTTGGTCCACTTCTTCAGACGATCGTGACAACGCTCACCACGCTGCACTTTGGTCCACTTCTTCAGACGATCGTGACAACGCTCACCACGCTGCACTTTGGTCCACTTCTTCAGACGATCGTGACAACGCTCACCACGCTGCGCTTTGGTCCACTTCTTCAGACGATCGTGACAACGCTCACCACGCTGCACTTTGGTCCACTTCTTCAGACGATCGTGACAACGCTCACCACGCCGCGCTTTGGTCCACTTCTTCAGACGATCGTGATAACGCTCACAACGCTGCACTTTGGTCCACTTCTTCAGACGATCATGACAACGCTCACCACGCCGCGCTTTGGTCCACTTCTTCAGACGATCGTGACAACGCTCACCACGCTGCGCTTTGGTCCACTTCTTCAGACGATCGTGACAACGCTCACCACGCTGCACTTTGGTCCACTTCTTCAGACGATCGTGACAACGCTCACCACGCTGCACTTTGGTCCACTTCTTAAGACGATCGTGACAACGCTCACCACGCTGCGCTTTGGTCCACTTCTTCAGACGATCGTGACAACGCTCACCACGCTGCACTTTGGTCCACTTCTTCAGATGATCGTGACAACGCTCCCCACCTGCACTTTGGTCCACTTCTTCAGACGATCGTGATAACGCTCACCACACCGCGCTTTGGTCCACTTCTTCAGACGATCGTGATAACGCTCACAACGCTGCACTTTGGTCCACTTCTTCAGACGATCGTGACAACGCTCACCAGTTTCCTGTGTGTATCAAGAATGGTCTCCCACCCAAAGGACATCCAGCCAACTTGAAGTGATTCTTGGTCTTGGTTAGGGGGAAAGGGTGGGAAAGGGTTATTGGATATGTTATTAGGATCCCCATTAACTGTTGCCAAAGCAGCAGCTGCTGTTCCTGCGGTCCACACAGAACAGAAAACATGACTTAATACAGAACAATAATAGACAAGAACAGAACTACAAACATAAAAAAAAAGGTTCCTGTACTGTAAAAACACTTAGAAGACAGAGATACTCACACTATAGGCCTACATTTAGTCACCTATCAATTTCAAGCTTACAATACATATCAGTACGTATCAGTTGACATAGGCTATACATGCAAGTTAATTAGGTCAGATAGGAAGAATGGTGCAGAGTGCGATGGACACAAGATGTTTGTTAGTAAGTGATAGTAGAGAGAAAGAGAGAGAGGGCAGTGAGAGGAGACAGAGAGAGAGAGAGAGAGAGAGAGAGGGGGCGGTGAGAGGAGACAGAGAGAGAGAGAAAGAGAGTGAGGGCAGTCGAGAGGAGAAAGAGAGAGAGAAAGAGAGAGAGAGAGGGCAGAGAGAGAGAGAGAGAGAGAGGGCAGTGAGAGGAGACAGAGAGAGAGAGAGAGAGAGAGAGAGGGGGCGGTGAGAGGAGACAGAGAGAGAGAGAAAGAGAGTGAGGGCAGTCGAGAGGAGAAAGAGAGAGAGAAAGAGAGAGAGAGAGGGCAGAGAGAGAGAGAGAGAGAGAAAGAGAGAGAGGTTGGCAAGAGGAGATAGAGAGAGAGAAAGAGAGTGAGGGCGGTCGAGAGGACAGAGTGAGAGAGAGAGAGAGGCAGGCAAGAGGAGATAGAGAGAGAGAGAAAGCGAGGGGGAGAGATAGAGAGAGGGGGGAGAGAGGAGGGGAGAAAGAGAGGGTGGGGGGTGAGGGGTGGACAAAGAGAACAGCATGAGGCAGAGAGAGGGAGAGCGAGATATTATTTACCTTACTTGCTTTGGCAGTGTTAACATATGTTTCCCATATGTTTCCCAATAAAGCCCCTTAAATTGAATTTGAGAGGAAGGAGAGAGGAAAAATAGAGGAAGGGGAAAGAGAGAGAGACCAGTGAAGAACAAACACCATTGTAAATACAACCCATATTTATGTTTATTTATTTTCCCTATGTTTATGTAACCGATGTGAAAGCGTTTCAATTGGTGACGCCACTTGCTCTGAGACCTTGAAGTAGTGGTTCCCCTTGCTCTGCAAGAGCCGCGGCTATTGTGGAGCGATGGGTAACGATGCTTCGTGGGTGTCAGTTGTTGATGTGTGCAGAGGGTCCCTGGTTTGAGCCCACGTATGGGCGAGGGGACGAACTAAAGTTATACTGTTACATTTATTTATTTTCCCTATTTGCACTTCCTTACAATGCGATATATAGCCATAATATGACACTTGAAATGTCTCTATTCCTTTGGAACTTTTGCGAGTGTAATGTTTACTGTTCATTTTTGATAGATTATTTCACTTTTGTTCATTATCTATTTAACTTGCTATGGCAATGTAAACATATGTTCCCCATGCCGATAAAGCCCTTTGAATTGTATTGAGAGGATGGCGACGGAGAGAGAGAGCCCTTTTAAAGCCTTTAAATTGAAATTGAATTGAGAGAGAGAGAAGGAGAAGGCGAGAGAAGGAGAAGGAGAGAGAGATGGAGAAGGCGAGAGAGGGAGCCGGAGAGAGAGAGAGAGAGGGAGAAGGAGAGAGGGGGAGAAGGAGAGAGAGGGAGCCGGAGAGAGAGAGGGAGAAGGCGAGACAGGGAGCCGGAGAGAGAGAGAGGGAGAAGGCGAGAGAGGGAGCCGGAGAGAGAGAGAGAGGCAGAGCAGGGAGTTAAACATGGAGGTAGTGCAGCGCTGTTCCTCGGTGCTGAGACTTGGGATATAGGAGACGGATTAGGGAGGGAATGGTCTGAGGCAGAGGGCTTTAGCAGCAAGCCTTAGAGCTATAAGCCCGACCGTGACTCCTAGACACACAACCAAAATAAACCTCATGATATAGAAACATACTATCACTACAGGCTAAGACAGAACAACATACAGTCCCCCTACAGGTTATCGCCCACAAACTGTACGTCCAACCATTTTCAGGCTCAAATTAGTCTGGGATATGAGGTCATTTTTAATCAAATCACCTTTTAAGCCTAAATTAGTTTGTCATCCCCAAGGAGTCATCATGGTGGCTAAGAATTTAAAATGTACCATTTAAAACTATCCTTTTAAGTTTTTGTGACACCAGCATCATCGGCCTCTACCTCCCTGCCTCTCCAAAAAGACTGCCACGGATATGTTCTGTACGTATGCAACCTCGACCGCCACAGGGGGGAACAAAAAATACATCAATTGTTGCAGTATATCTTTTTATCCATGTGATATATTCAGAGAGCTACATTCTTTAAGGAGCTTTGAGAAGAGGAGAGGCGACAGAAGGAGGAGAAAACCTTGTGTTATTACATTAGCAGGGCTGAAGTAATCACAGAGAGTGTTCATAAAATAAGAGACCATAAAACACAGAGTAGACCGGGGCGAAAGGCAGGGAGGGCAGGCAGCGGACCTGGGTTCAAACACCATTTGAAATGATTGATAATATTTTATCTTGGTTAGATTGAGCTTGCCGGCGCAATGGAACCAATAGCAAACCTGGCCTACCCCGCACTCCAGACGGACTAAAGCAAACGTTAAGTATTTGATAAATGTGTCATAGTATTTGAACCCATGTCTGGCCGGGCAGGGAGGCAGGGGAGGCTGGCTCAGGGTTAAGCTATGTTAGGGGCGAAGCGAGAAGCAAAGAGTCTCCATCGGTGGCAAAGTACTGGACACAGACACAATGGAGGCAAGGAAATGAGGTCACCTCATTGGTGAAGGTAATTGGTGATTACAGGAGGAGACAATGAGGCTGAGACTGAGACTGACCTACCGTCAGCCTGGTGAGAGAGAGAGAGAGAGAGAGAGAGAGAGAGAGAGAGAGAGAGAGAGAGAGAGAGAGAGAGAGAGAGAGAGAGAGAGAGAGAGAGAGAGAGAGAGAGAGAGAGAATCCACAGAATCCACTGAGTTAAATCACAGTGTCTCTGAGGTGCTGGATTCTCCCCTGAACAAAATAGAGAGAGGGATGGGGGAGAGAGAGAGACAGGGAGGCAGAGAGAGAGACAGGGAGGGAGAGAGAGAGAGAGAGGGATGGGGGAGACAGGGAGGGAGAGAGAGAGAGAGAGAGAGGGATGGGGGAGAGAGAGAGACAGAGAGAGAGAGAGAGAGGGATGGGGGAGAGAGAGTGATGGTGAGAGAGAGAGACAGGGAGGGAGAGAGAGAGACAGGGAGGGAGGGGTGGGGGAGAGAGAGATACAGGGAGGGAGAGAGAGAGACAGGGAGGGAGGGATGGGGGAGAGAGAGAGACAGGGAGGGAGAGAGAGAGAGAGAGAGGGATGGGGGAGAGAGAGAGACAGGGAGGGAGAGAGAGAGAGAGAGAGAGAGAGAGAGGGATGGGGAGAGAGAGAGTGATGGTGAGAGAGAGAGACAAGAAGGGAGAGAGAGAGACAGGGAGGGAGGGGTGGGGGAGAGAGAGCGACAGGGAGGGAGAGAGAGAGACAGGGAGGGAGGGATGGGGGAGAGAGAGAGACAGGGAGGGAGGGATGGGGAAGAGAGAGACAGGGAGGGAGAGAGAGGGCTGGGGAGAGAGAGAGACAGGGAGAGAGAGGGATGGGGGAGAGAGAGAGACAGGGAGGGAGAAAATGAGACATGGTGTGAGAGCGGTGTGGGGGGGGAAGGGGAAAATAGATAGAGAAAAATAAAATGTCTGTGGAAAGAATTAAAAAGAGAAAGAGGACAGGAAAAAAGATAGGTTGGGAGGCTAAAGAGAAAAAAAGTGATTTGGAAGACTCTAGGGCTTTGCCATGGCAACTAAAAGTAGATATACAGCAGAAAAATAGGAAATGCAATGGCTATGTTGGAAAAACATCAAATACATGGGATATCCAGAATTTGAGAGGAAGTTAGAGAAAATAAATGACAGATGGAGACAAACAGAGACAGAGAGAGGAGACACACAGAGCCATGGAGAGGAGACACACAGAGAGACATGGAGAGGAGTAAAACTGAGACAGGGAGAGGAGTCAAACTGAGACAGGGAGAGGAGTCAAACTGAGACAGGGAGAGGAGACACACAGAGACATGGAGAGGAGTCAAACTGAGACAGGGAGAGGAGTAAAAACTGAGACAGGGAGAGGAGACAGACAGAGACAGGGAGAGTAGTCAAACAGAGACAGGGAGAGGAGACGAAGAGAGACAGGGAGAGGAGACACACAGAGACATGGAGAGGAGACAAAGAGAGACAGGGAGAGGGGACAGACAGAGACAGGGAGAGGAGACAAAGAGAGACAGGGAGAGGAGACAGACAGAGACAGGGAGAGTAGTCAAACAGAGACAGGGAGAGGAGACGAAGAGAGACAGGGAGAGGAGACACAGAGACAGAGAGGAGTCAACTGAGACAAGGAGAGGAGACAGAGATAGGGAGTGGAGTCAAACAGAGACAGGGACAGGAGGAAGACACAAGGAGAGGAGACAGAGACAGAGAGAAGTGTCAAACTGAGACGTGGAGAGGAGTCAAACTGAGACATGGAGAGGTGTCAAACAGAGAAAGGGAGAGGAGTCAAACAGAGAAAGGGAGAGGAGTCAAACAGAGACAGGGAGAGGAGACGAAGAGAGACAGGGAGAGGAGACGAAGAGAGACAGGGAGAGGAGACGAAGAGAGACAGGGAGAGGGGACAGACAGAGACAGGGAGAGGAGACAAAGAGAGACAGGGAGAGGAGACGAAGAGAGACAGGGAGAGGGGACAGACAGAGACAGGGAGAGGAGTCAAACAGAGACAGGGAGAGGAGACGAAGAGAGACAGGGAGAGGGGACAGACAGAGACAGGGAGAGGAGACAAAGAGAGACAGGGAGAGGAGACAGACAGAGACAGGGAGAGGAGACGAAGAGAGACAGGGAGAGGCGACAGGGAGAGACAGGGAGAGGAGAGGAAGAGAAACAGGGAGAGGAGACGAAGAGAGACAGGGAGAGGATACGAAGAGAGACAGGGAGAGGAGACGAAGAGAGACAGGGAGAGGAGACAAAGAGAGACAGGGAGAGTATGCAAAGAGAGACAGGGAGAGGAGACGAAGAGAGACAGGGAGAGGAGACGAAGAGAGACAGCGAGAAGGAGTCAAACAGAGACAGGGAGAGGAGACAGACAGAGACAGGGAGAGGAGACAGACAGAGACAGGGAGAGGAGACAGACAGAGACAGGGAGAGGAGACGAAGAGAGACAGGGAGAGGAGACAGACAGACATACAGCGGGATACAGATGGAGAGAAAATATAAAAGGAGAAACACTATATAGAAGTAAGAGAGCAATAGAAGAGGAGAAGAGAGAGTGGGAAGGAAGGAAGGAAGGAAGGAAGGAAGGAAGGAAGGAAGGAAGGAAGGAGGCAAAGAGAGACATTAAACTCCCTGACACAACAAAATACATAAAAAATGGAGGCTAAAGGGAGGGATGTAACGACATCTGTTGAAAGATTTATAGGACATATTACAGCTTCATTGGGAGGGACCCCCATTAAAGAGGAAAACACAGCAAATCAACAACAACAGTGCATGATTTATGACTGGGCTTTTGTGGTGCTGAGGCTCTGTTTATTCATACTAGCTACATGATTCGACTAACACCGTCTTTGTGTGTCAACGCCATTTTGATTAACAACACAAAACATTTATTATGATTTTACCACATGTTCATACCCAACACTCTCTATAGTACACATGTTCATACCCAACACCCTCTCTAGTACACATGTTCATACCCAACACCCTCTCTAGTACACATGTTCATACCCAACACTCTCTCTAGTACACATGTTCATACCCAACACCCTCTCTAGTACACATGTTCATACCCAACACCCTCTCTAGTACACATGTTCATACCCAACACCCTCTCTAGTACACATGTTCATACCCAACACGCTCTCTAGTACACATGTTCATACCCAACACCCTCTCTAGTACACATGTTCATACCCAACACTCTCTCTAGTACACATGTTCATACCCAACACCCTCTCTAGTACACATGTTCATACCCAACACCCTCTCTAGTACACATGTTCATACCCAACACTCTCTCTAGTACACATGTTCATACCCAACACCCTCTCTAGTACACATGTTCATACCCAACACCCTCTCTAGTACACATGTTCATACCCAACACCCTCTCTAGTACACATGTTCATACCCAACACTCTCTCTAGTACACATGTTCATACCCAACACCCTCTCTAGTACACATGTTCATACCCAACACCCTCTCTAGTACACATGTTCATACCCAACACCCTCTCTAGTACACATGTTCATACCCAACACTCTCTCTAGTACACATGTTCATACCCAACACCCTCTCTAGTACACATGTTCATACCCAACACCCTCTCTAGTACACATGTTCATACCCAACACTCTCTCTAGTACACATGTTCATACCCAACACCCTCTCTAGTACACATGTTCATACCCAACACCCTCTCTAGTACACATGTTCATACCCAACACCCTCTCTAGTACACATGTTCATACCCAACACGCTCTCTAGTACACATGTTCATACCCAACACCCTCTCTAGTACACATGTTCATACCCAACACTCTCTCTAGTACACATGTTCATACCCAACACCCTCTCTAGTACACATGTTCATACCCAACACCCTCTCTAGTACACATGTTCATACCCAACACTCTCTCTAGTACACATGTTCATACCCAACACCCTCTCTAGTACACATGTTCATACCCAACACTCTCTCTAGTACACATGTTCATACCCAACACCCTCTCTAGTACACATGTTCATACCCAACACCCTCTCTAGTACACATGTTCATGCCCAACACCCTCTCTAGTACACATGTTCATACCCAACACCCTCTCTAGTACACATGTTCATACCCAACACTCTCTCTAGTACACATGTTCATACAACACCCTCTCTAGTACACATGTTCATACCCAACACTCTCTCTAGTACACATGTTCATACCCAACACCCTCTCTAGTACACATGTTCATACCCAACACTCTCTCTAGTACACATGTTCATACCCAACACCCTCTCTAGTACACATGTTCATACCCAACACCCTCTCTAGTACACATGTTCATACCCAACACGCTCTCTAGTACACATGTTCATACCCAACACCCTCTCACATGTTCATACCCAACACCCTCTCTAGTACACATGTACACATGTTCATACCCAACACCCTCTCTAGTACACATGTTCATACAACACCCTCTCTAGTACACATGTTCATACCCAACACCCTCTCTAGTACACATGTTCATACCCAACACCCTCTCTAGTACACATGTTCATACCCAACACCCTCTCTAGTACACATGTTCATACCCAACACCCTCTCTAGTACACATGTTCATACCCAACACCCTCTCTAGTACACATGTTCATACCCAACACCCTCTCTAGTACACATGTTCATACCCAGTACACTGTTCTCTCTCTAGTACACATGTTCATACCCAAC
>NC_092168.1:39515773-39525949 GCF_045791955.1 Oncorhynchus clarkii lewisi | reverse complement strand
CCTTCCCCCCCTCTCTCTCTATGCCTTCCCCCTCCCTCTCTCTCTCCATCTATCCCCCTCCCTCTCTCTCTGACTTCCCCCTTCAATCTCTCTCTCTCCCTCTATCCCCCTCTCTCTCTCCCTTCCCCCCCACTCTCACTCTCTCCCGTTCCCCTTCCCCCTCCCTCTCTCTCTCCCTTCCCCCCTCTCTCTCTCTCCCTTCCCCCTCTCTCTCCCCCCCCTCTCTCTCTCCCTTCCCCCCTCTCTCTCTCTCTCTCCCTTCCCCCTCCCTCTCTCTCTCCCTTCCCCACTCTCTCTCTCCCTTCCCCCTCTCTTTCTCCCTTCCCCCTCCCTCTCTCTCTCCCTTCCCCCTCCCTCTCTCTCTCTCTCTCTCTCTCCCTTCCCCCCTCTCTCTCTCCCTTCCCAGCCTATCTCTCTCCCTTCCCAGTCTCTCTCTCTCCCTTCCCCTCTCTCTCTCTCCCTTCCCCCTCTCTCTCTCCCTTCCCCCCTCTCGTTCTCCCTTCCCCCCTCTCTCTCTCCCTTCCCCCTCTCTATCTCCCTTCCCCCCTCTCTGTCTCCCTAACCCCCCTCTCTCTCTCCCTTCCCCCTCTCTCTCTCCCTTCCGCCCTCTCTCTTTCTCTCTCCCTTCCACCCCTCTCTCTCTGCCTTCCCCCTCTCTCTCTCCCTTCCCCCCCTCTCTCTCTCCCTTCCCCCCTCTCTCTCTCCCTTCCTCCTCTCTCTCTCTTCCCCCGCTCTCTCTCCCTTCCCTGCCTCTCTCTCTCCTTTCCCCCTATCTCTCTCCCTTCCCCCTCTCTCTCTCTCCAATACCCCTCTCTCTATCCCTTCCCCACCTCTCTCTCCCTTCCCCCCTCTCCCTCTCTCTCCCTTCCCCCCCCTCTCTCTCTCCCTTCCCCGCCTCTCTCTCCCTTCCCCCCTCTCTCTCTCTCCCTTCCCCCCCTCTCTCTCTCCCTTCCCCCCTCTCTCTCTCTTCCCCCCTCTCTCTCTCCCTTCCCCCCTCTCTCTCCCTTCCCCCCCTCTCTCTCTCCCTTCCCCCCTCTCTCTCTCCCTTCCCCCCCTCTCTCTCTCCCTTCCCCCTCTCTCTCTCCCTTCCCCCCCTCTCTCTCTCCCTTCCCCCCTCTCTCGCTCCCTTCCCCTCTCTCTCTCCCTTCCCCCCCCTCTCTCTTCCTTCCCCCCCTCTCTCTCTCCCTTCCCCCCTCTCTCGCTCCCCCCTCTCTCTCTCCCTTCCCCCCTCTCTCGCTCTCCCCCTCCCCCTCTCTCTCTCCCTTCCCCCCTCTCTCTCTCCCTTCACCCCCTCTCTCTGCTCATATCTATTGCATCTGTGTTGCTGCCTTCTTTCTCTCCCTTCTTCTTTTTTGACACCTTTATTTTAGTCCTCCCATGCATTTCCCCTCTCATTTTAATTTTCCCATTCTCTTAATGCTCATCTCTAAATATATCCCTACCCATAACTCTTTAACACCCAACCCTCTCTTTCTCTCCTTTAATTGCCCAATTCCCTCATTCTTCCCTTGGCTGTTTTCCTCTCTATTGTTTCTTTCTCCAAAGCTCTTCCCTATCCCTTTCCCATTCTCTCTCTCTCCCCCAACCCTCTCTCCTTTCCCCCTCACTCCCTCTCTCCCCTCTCACCCTCTCCTCCCCCCTCTCTCCCTTTCCCCCTCCCCTCTCCCTCTCGCTCTCCCTTTCCTCCTCCCCTCTCTCTCTCCCTTTCCCCCTCCCCTCTCTCTCTCCCTTTCCCCCTCGCTCCCTTTCCTCCTCCCTCTCTCTCTCCCTTTCCCCCTCCCCCCTCTCCCTTTCCTCCTCCCCTCTCTCCCTTTCCTCCTCCCCTCTCTCTCTCCCTTTCCTCCTCCCCTCTCTCTCTCCCTTTCCTACTCCCCCTCTCTCCCTTTCCTCCTCCTCTCTCCCTTTCCTCCTCCCCCTCTCTCCCCCTCCTTCCTCCCTCCTCCTCTCTCTCTCTTTCCTCCTCCCCCTCTCTCCCTTTCCTCCTCGCCTCTCTCTCCCTTTCCCCCTCCCCCTCTCTCCCTTTCATCCTCCCCTCTCTCTTTCCCTTTCCCACCCTCTCTCCCTTTCCCCCCCCTCTCTCTCCCCTCTCTCTCTTCCTTTCCTCCTCCCCTCTCTCTCTTCCCCTTTCCCTCTTTCTCCCTATCCCTCTCCCTCTCCCTCGCCTTCTCTCTCTCGCTCTCCCTTTCCCCGTCTCCCTCTATCCCACTCCCTCTATCAATCAATCCCACTCACACTCCCTCTCTATCTCTCCTCCCTATCTCTATCTCTCCTCTCTATCTCTCCCCCTCTCTCGATCTCGCTCTCTCCTTCTCTCCCTCCCTCCCTCCCTCCCTTCCTCTCCCTCTCTCTCCCTTTCCCTCTCTCTCTCCCCCTTCCCCTCTCTCTCCCTTTCCCTCTCTCTCTCTCTCTCTCTCTCTCCCTCTCCCACCCTCTTACTCTCTCTCTCTCTCTCTCTCTCTCCTACCCGCTCTCTCTCTCTCCCTTTCCCTCTCCCTCTCTCCCACTCCTTCTCTCCCTCTCCCTCTCTCTCCCTCTCTCTCTTCAGATGCCTCTCTCAATCTACCTCCATCTCCCCTCTCTCTGCCTCCCTTCCCCCCTCCCCCTCCCTATCTCTCCTCTCTCTGTCCTGCAGACACAGTGAGGTTGTGAAGGGAGCCACCAGGAGACAGGCTGTCCTGACAGCGGTGTCTGTCTGGGAGATCTGAGAGGGCCGGCGGGGCAACGGGGAGCAATGTGGGGCCCAGGCAGGGACTGGGTTCTGTCACAGCAGCTGAAATGGGACATAAAACCGCTCGACTGTGGAGAAATAAACCAACATCGGGCAACAACAAGGTGTCGAGGGAAATGGTTTCATCAAGTCAAGCTCATAAAAGGTGATTTATGGGCATTGGGCCGTGGCTCTGCTGCTATGGCTCTGCTGCCGTGGCTCTGCTGCCGTGGCTCTGCTGCTGTGGCTCTGCTGCTGTGGCTCTGCTGCCGTGGCTCTGCTGCCGTGTGTGTGTGTGTGTGTGTGTGTGTGTGTGTGTGTGTGTGTGTGTGTGTGTGTGTGTGTGTGTGTGTGTGTGTGTGTGTGTGTGTGTGTGTGTGTGTGTGTGTGTGTGCTGACCGCTGGTTGTGTTCACAGGGGTTTAATCAAGGCCAGGGTCGTAACTCAGAGAGCTGAACAAAGATAACTCCAGTACAGAAGGTATTTCAGCTGCAAGTGATTTCAACACATTGAGGAAGGTTTAGTGTAAAACATCAAGGTGAATTTGTTACTAGACTCTTTCTCACCTCCACCTACTCCCCTCATCCCTCTATCCCTCCATTCCACTTCCCAGGACGCTGACCTGTGTGGTCAGGGAGAGGAGAGCGAGCTGCCATGGAGCCTGGGAGAGAAAGGGGGGGGGGGACCGTTGAGAGAAAGGGGGGACCGTTGGTTCTCATAGCCTCCCGCCACCTTCCTCTTCACACCTCTCAGACAAAGCAACACACACATGAGGCATGATGTCCACAGCCACCGCGTGCAGGGTCACTTCCTATCTAACCAGAGACCATCCAACAGCCATGTCCACCCTCATCACTCCCCAACCCCTCAACCCCTTAACCCACCAACCCACCAACACCCCCTTAGGCCCTTCACATATTTTCACGCTAACAGACAGGATATGTGCCTCAAATGGCACCCTATTCCCTATGTGGTGCACTACTTTTGATCAGAACCCTATGGCTCTGGTAAAAAGTAGTGCACTACAACGGCAATAGGATGCCATTTGGGAAGCATTCGGAGTCCACAACAGCACAACGACAGAGCCGACCCTCAACTCTCTGATTTGAGCTCTGCAGTATCTAGGAGAGATTTACTTTTATCATCATATTAACCAGCGTCCAAATGTAATACGGTTCAATAACAGGCTATCAGGTTCTAACACGATACATCAGGCAAACAGTCGACACATGCAGCGTGCATTCACTCAACACTCCTGAGCTGCAGAGCAGCAGCCAGCTCTCCCTCCCATTACCTCCCTCCACCCCACCTCCTCCAGTTCTCCCTCCCATTACCTCCCTCCACCCCCACCTCCTTCCCCTCTCCCTCCCATCAACCTCCCTCAACCCCCACCTCCTCCAGCTCTCCCTCCCATCAACCTCCCTCCACCCCACCTCCTCCAGCTCTCCCTCCCATTACCTCCCTCCACCCCACCTCCTTCCCCTCTCCCTCCCATCAACCTCCCTCCACCCCCACCTCCTCCAGCTCTCCCTCCCATCAACCTCCCTCCACCCCACCTCCTCCAGCTCTCCCTCCCATTACCTCCCTCCACCCCCACCTCCTTCCCCTCTCCGTCCCATCAACCTCCCTCAACCCCCACCTCCTCCAGCTCTCCCTCCCATCAACCTCCCTCCACCCCACCTCCTCCAGCTCTCCCTCCCATTACCTCCCTCCACCCCCACCTCCTTCCCCTCTCCCTCCCATCAACCTCCCTCAACCCCCACCTCCTCCAGCTCTCCCTCCCATCAACCTCCCTCCACCCCACCTCCTCCAGCTCTCCCTCCCATCAACCTCCCTTCACCCCACCTCCTCCAGCTCTCCCTCCCATTACCTCCCTCCACCCCACCTCCTCCAGCTCTCCCTCCCATTACCTCCCTCCACCCCCACCTCCTTCCCCTCTCCCTCCCATCAACCTCCCTCAACCCCCACCTCCTCCAGCTCTCCCTCCCATCAACCTCCCTCCACACCACCTCCTCCAGCTCTCCCTCCCATCATTCTCCTTCCACCCCCATCTTCTCCCCCTCTCTTTCTTTCTTGCTCTCTCTCGGCGGACATGAGCCCTAGAACCATGCCTCAGGACTACCTGGCATGATGACTCCTTGTTGTCCCCAGTCCACCTGGCCGTGCTGCAGCTCCAGTTTCAACTGTTCTGCCTGCGGCTATGTAACCCTGACCTGTTCACTGTGATTACTATTACTTGACCATGCTGGTCATTTCTGAACATTTGAACATCTTGGCCATGTTCTGTTATAATCTCCACCCGGCACAGCCAGAAGAGGACTGGCCACCCCTCATAGCCTGGTTCCTCTCTATGTTTCTTCCTAGGTTTTGTCCTTTCTAGGGAGTTTTTCCTAGCCACCGTGCTTCTACACCTGCATTGCTTGCTGTTTGGGGTTTTAGGCTGGGTTTCTGTAGAGCACTTTGATATATCAGCTGATGTAAGAAGGGCTATATAAATACATTTGATTTGATTTGATCTCTCACATCAACCTCCCTTCACCCCGCACTCCTCCTCCCTCCCCCACTTCCTTCCCCTCTCTCTCACATCAACCTCCCTCCACCCCCACCTCCTCCATCTCTCCCTCCCATCAACCTCCCTTCACCCCGCACTCCTCCTCCCTCCCCCACCTCCTTCCCCTCTTTCTCCCGTCAACCTCCCTCCACCCCTGTATTCTTCCTTCACCCCTCCATCCCTGCACTCCTCCCTCTATCCTTCCTTTCCTCACCCCACCTCCCCCCCCCCTCTCTCTCGCTCTCTCTCTCTCTCTCGTCAACCTCCATTCACCCCCGTACCCCTCCTTCCTCCCTCCCTTCCTCACTCCTCCCCCTCTCTCTCCCATCATCCTCCACCCCTGCACGCCCCCCCTCCTTCCACATACTTCCCCATCTCTCTCTCTCCCTGAGACTTTTCATGCAAATAAGAGGTGAATTTGCATCTACCTGACTAAACAAACAAAAATTAAGGGAGCCAATCAGAGCAAATAAGGAGTGAGGAAATTAGATCTGAAACGACCTCTCTCCAAGATTATAAATAATGCACCACTGTGTGTTTTTAGAATTGCATTGCTTATATTAAAAGCACACAGGTTGGCTTGTGAGTGCTGACAAGGAGAGACTATGCCTACACACACTGCTATGGAGACGAGAGACAGAGCGGAGAGCTAGATAATGTGTGCATACCAAATGGGAAAGGGGTATACCTAGTCAGTTGTCCAATACGTGTCTTCCGCATTTCTATCCAACCTTTCTGAATCAGAGAAGTGCAGAGGGCTGCCTTAATCAACAGTGACGTCTTTGGCTCCCGTGGAACAATGGGTTAACTGACATGCTCAGGGACAGAATGACCCATTTTTACCTTGTCAGCTCGGGGATTCGATCCTTCCGGTTACTGGCCCAAAGCTCTAACCACTATTCTATCTGCGTCCCAAATGGTACCACGTTCCCTATATAGTGCACTACTTTAGACCAGAGCCCTATTCCCTATATAGTGCACTACTTTAGACCAGAGCCCTATTCCCTATATAGTGCACTACTTTAGACCAGAGCCCTATTCCCTATATAGTACACTACTTTAGACTAGAGCCCTATTCCCTATGTAATGCACTACTTTAGACCAGAGCCCTATTCCCTATGTAGTACACTACTTTAGACCAGAGCCCTATTCCCTATATAGTGCACTACTTTAGACCAGAGCCCTATTCCCTATATAGGGCACTACTTTAGACTAGAGCCCTATTCCCTATTTAGGGAACTACTTTAGACTAGAGCCCTATTCCCTATATAGGGCACTACTTTAGACTAGAGCCCTATTCCCTATTTAGGGCACTACTTTAGACTAGAGCCCTATTCCCTATATAGTGCACTACTTTAGACCAGAGCCCTATTCCCTATATAGTGCACTACTATAGACCAGAGCACTATTCCCTATATAGTGCACTACTTTAAACCAGAGCCCTATTCCCTATATAGTGCACTACTTTAGACCAGAGCCCTATTCCCTATATAGTGCACTACTTTAGACCAGAGCCCTATTCCCTACATGGTGCACTACTATAGACCAGAGCCCTATTCCCTATATAGTGCACTACTATAGACCAGAGCACTATTCCCTATATAGTGCACTACTTTAAACCAGAGCCCTATTCCCTATATAGTGCACTACTTTAGACCAGAGCCCTATTCCCTACATGGTGCACTACTATAGACCAGAGCCCTATTCCCTATATAGTGCACTACTATAGACCAGAGCACTATTCCCTATATAGTGCACTACTTTAAACCAGAGCCCTATTCCCTATATAGTGCACTACTATACACCAGAGCCCTATTCCCTATATAGTGCACTACTATAGACCAGAGCCCTATTCCCTATATAGTGCACTACTATACACCAGAGCCCTATTCCCTATATTGTGCACTACTATACACCAGAGCCCTATTCCCTATATAGTGCACTACTATACACCAGAGCCCTATTCCCTATATAGTGCACTACTTTAGACCAGAGTCCTATTCCCTATATAGTGCACTACTTAAGACCAGAGCCCTATTCCCTATATAGTGCACTACTATACACCAGAGCCCTATTCCCTATATAGTGCACTCCTTTAGACCAGAGCCCTATTCCCTATATAGTGCACTACTATAGACCAGAGCCCTATTCCCTATATAGTGCACTACTATGGGAATCAGGTACCACTTGAGACACAACCACTAAAACACAAAACACCTTTTCTTATCACAGCTAGCATTGATTTGGACGTCAAATCTGTCCTCTCTAGAGATCACAGTTTACTAACACTGACGTGAGCAGTCAGGGAGAACCGCAGTACAGTACACTCTTAGAAATAAGGGTACGATCAGGGTGCAGTATTGTTCCCTGAGGTACAAAAATATCAAAAAGACACAGCTTCAAGGGTTTTTCTTTATTTTTTACTATTTTCTACATTGTATAATAATAGTGAAGACATCAAAACCACAAAATAACACAAATGGAATCATGTAGTAATTAAAAAAGTGTTAAACAAATCAAAATATATTTTTTATATTTGAGATTTTTCAAAGTAGCCACCCAGAATGCTGTGGTAGCCACGCTGGCTAAGTGTGCCTTGAATTCTAAATAAACCAATGTCACCAGCAAAGCACCATCACACCTCCTCCTCCATGCTTCACGGTGGGAACCACACATGCAGAGATTATCCGTTCACCTACTCTGTCTCACAAAGACACAGCGGTTGGAACCAAAAATCTCAAATTTGAACCAAAGGATAGATTTCCACCGGTCTAATGTCTATTGCTCGTGTTTCTTGGCCCAAGCAAGTCTCCTCTTCTTATTGGTGTCCTTTAGTAGTGGCTTCTTTGCAGCAATTCAACCATGAAGGCCTGATTCACGCAGTCCCCTCTGAACAGTTGATTTTGAGATGTGTCTGTTACTTGAACTCTGTGAAGCATTTATTTGGGTTGCAGTTTCTGAGGCTGGTAACTCTAATGAACTTATCCTCTGCATCAGAGGTGACTGGAGTTTCCTTTGAACTATAACATTTTCACTTGGTGAAGGCTTGGTGAAGGCTACAGAACTGAAAGCCATTGAATGCAACAACCACGTCTCTGTCACTAGGAAACACAGTCATTGGTGTTACTGGTGACAACAACAAAAAACACAGGAAAGACAGGCTGAGAAATATGCAAATGAGGCTTTACACCTCACAGTGTTACAAAAAAAACGTTGTTTTAGAAATATATTTTCGTCACTTAAAAGGAACAAACGTATTTGTCACTGTGGCGGTACCCTAAAAAGGTCCATGTTTACCTTCACTAAAGGTACACTTTTGTACCTGTACCATCTTGTCCCCTAAGGTACACAGTTGTAGAAACTGCAAGGGTACAACTATGTACTTCTAACTAAAATGTACAAAGGACGTACCTTACAGGGTACCACTACAGTGAGAAGCATTTGTACCCCTTTAAACAAATCTAAACCTTTATTTCTGAGAGTGCACAGCACGGGCCTGATGATGCAAGAGGCAGTTACTTAAACCCAGTGTGCATCCCAAATGGAACACTATGGGCCCTGGTCAACAGTAGTGCACTATAAAAATAATAGGATGTGATTTGGGACACAAGCCTACGGTGACCCAAATAAATGGAATGGAGGTTTGGAGAAAAAAATCACCTCCACTTGGAATGTAAAGTCAGGTTCTACTTTTAATTAGAGAAAAACATTCTGTGTGACTCCATCCACCTGGCCAGGCCACACAGGAGCAAAATGCAAATTGGACTGAGCTTTAATTGGGTAGTAGGTACCCCCTTCTCCGTCCAACTCTGCAGGTTAATTTCTGACAAGCAGCACCTTGAATTTTAAAAACAAGAAGTGAATAAAAACTGAACTAATGTCTTTCCCGTCTCGTCTTGAAGGTGTCAAACTTCAAACGGAAGCCGCTCCTCCTCAGATCTGTGTCAGTCTGGAGCAGTGGTTGGTTAAGGTGAAAGGTCCTCACTCCTCCTCAGACCTGTGTCAGTCTGGAGCAGTGGTTGGTTAAGGTGAAAGGTCCTCACTCCTCCTCAGATCTGTGTCAGTCTGGAGCAGCGGTTGGTTCAGGTGAAAGGTCCCCGCTCCTCCTCAGACCTGTGTCAGTCTGGAGCAGTGGTTGGTTAAGGTGAAAGGTCCTCACTCCTCCTCAGATCTGTGTCAGTCTGGAGCAGCGGTTGGTTCAGGTGAAAGGTCCCCGCTCCTCCTCAGACCTGTGTCAGTCTGGAGCAGTGGTTGGTTAAGGTGAAAGGTCCTCACTCCTCCTCAGATCTGTGTCAGTCTGGAGCAGCGGTTGGTTCAGGTGAAAGGTCCCCGCTCCTCCTCAGATCTGTGTCAGTCTGGAGCAGTGGTTGGTTAAGGTGAAAGGTCCCCGCTCCTCCTCAGACCTGTGTCAGTCTGGAGCAGTGGTTGGTTAAGGTGAAAGGTCCCCGCTCCTCCTCAGACCTGTGTCAGTCTGGAGCAGTGGTTGGTTAAGGTGAAAGGTCCTCACTCCTCCTCAGATCTGTGTCAGTCTGGAGCAGTGGTTGGTTCAGGTGAAAGGTCCCCGCTCCTCCTCAGACCTGTGTCAGTCTGGAGCAGTGGTTGGTTCAGGTGAAAGGTCCTCAATCCTCCTCAGACCTGTGTCAGTCTGGAGCAGCGGTTGGTTCAGGTGAAAGTACCCCACTGTTCCAGACTGGAACGGTATAGAGGAGTTGCTTAGTGACTTTGCAGCAAAGCACCACACACACACACACACACACACACACACATACTCCGCTGACTAGTGATTGCCTTGGCTGTGTAAAGCAGGCAGCTGAGAAGAGACAGAGATGGAGTGAAACAAAAAGATGTGTCAAACGAGTGTCTCTCTCTATACTGTATTCTAGCTGGCTTGCCAAGAGAGAGAGGACCCAACACCCTC